>NC_140818.1:2702500-2717500 GCF_050613455.1 Vespa mandarinia | reverse complement strand
CTTAAGCTACTGTACTATCCAAGCTAAAAGTGAAGCGTCGGGTAAAATGGTCGTTCTGGTCATTCCCTTTGTCGTTTAAGGTCGAGACGACCTTAACGAATAGTCTCCGTGCGTGTAGAGAAAGAGAAAGAGAAAGAGAGAGTGAAAGAGAGAGAGAGAGACAGAGGGACGGAACAGACAAAGAGACAGACAGACACGCCCTCCTGTCTACCCCCTCTCACGATGGATTTACGTCTCCGGTCCTTTAACGCTTCGGGAAAGTGGAGGATAACTGTCATGGTTTGCCAGACGAAATCGATATTCAAATGAGTCGCTCTTCAAACGTTCACCTAACTCTCTCTCTCTCTCTCTCTCTCTCTCTCTCTCTCTCTCTCTCTCTCTCTCTCTCTTTCTCTTTCTCTTTCTCTTTCTCTTTTTTATCCATTTTTTCATTTATTTTCTTTATTTTTTGGTTTTTCTTTTTGTTGAGTTGTTTCTTTTTTTTTTTTTTTTTCGTTATTCTTCTTTTCATTTTTTTGTTATCTTTTTTAATAAAATTGACATTAGTTCAGCATGTAAATAATAATATTTATTATGGCAATAATAATAATAATGAGGATAATAGGAAAGAAGAGCTATAGTAGCGATAGTGATAATAATAGATATAATTGTAATAAAAATAAAGAAAATATTGAGATAATAATAATAATAATAAAAAACAATATAAAGATTATTTTTATTATTATTATTATTATTATTATTATTATTATTATTATTATTATTATTAATATATTTTTTATTTTACTCTTTCTTTCTTCATTATTTTTTTCTTTTTACTCGATAAATTTTCTTACAAACAATAATAACAATAATAATAATAATAATAATAATATCACGAATATTTCTGACGTATACAGAGATTTATGTTTTCAAGGAGAAACATTTTTTTAATTTTCTCTTTTATACAAACCAAACTCTATCTCCGACATTTTCTCATCCCTTTTCTAGATAAAATAAGATTGCATCGTAGTAGTCACATTGAGAAGATTTATGCAGCCGGGACAAATGTAAAATTCGATTTACATTCGACTAAGCCAAGTATTCACGGCGCTGTTGCGCCGAAGGATTCTATGGGATATTGAACAGAGATAGAGAGAGAAAGCGAAATACAGAGAAAGAGAGAGAGAGAAAGAGAGAGAGAGAGAGAGATAACTCTCTCCAATCCATTAACTCTCTCCCTCTCTCTTTTTGTCTCTCTGTATCTGTATCTCTCTCTCACTTTCTCTCTTCTTCTCTCTCTCTCTCCTTCTCTCTCTCTCTCTCTCTCTCTCCTTCTCTCTCTCTCTTTCTCACTCACTCATTCTCTTACTCTTTGTTTGGATCGAGTAGGCGTACTGTTATTAGCAAGGACCACAAATCCTGCAAGGTAGAGAGATAGAGAGAAAGAGAGAGAGAGAGAGAGGATACTCTAAATCGATTTTACCTAACGTACATATATATGTATAGATATTTACGTTCGAACGTAATACAACAACAACAACAACAACAATAATGATACTAATCAATTGGTCGGACGAAACTATTAATGATCAGTAGATTGAAATAATTAATTTTTAATGTACGTATAGATTGCAAATAAAATATTTACCGATAAATGCTGTCTGATTTCGTATGAAAATTTTGTTAATATTTTTTTATAAAACGATTTCTCCTTTTCCTTTTGTTCTTTTTTCTTTTTTTTTTTTTGTTCTTTTACTTTTGTTTACAAGAAAATTATTTAACGTCAAAATTTATACTTAATACGTAGTAGTATAATTTTATAATATTTATAGTATTTAATATAGTATAATAAAATTATATTATTGTATATTTTCCTTTATATGAATTATTAATACTTCTAAATAATAGTACTATTATTTTTATTTATTATTATTATATTTATAGAATAGTATAATTATTTCTTTTTTATATATACAAAGATAATCTCTCTCTCTCTCTCTCTTCTCTCTTTCTATTATATTAATATTATTAAATAATACATATTTAATAATTACACTAACTATAATTACTATATATAGTATAATAACAGAATTTTTTTTTAACAACGTACATTTTTACATATTTTCAAGGAAAATTCGTTTAAGTGACGTAGAATAAAAAAGAAATAATATAGAAATGGGGAAAAAATGTGACGTAAATATCAAACGATTCTTTTCTTTCAATTTTTTCTTTTTCTTTTATATATATAATATCAATTACTATATCAGCCATCTATATACATAGATTTTTAGGTTTTTTCAAAAAAGAAAAAAAATACCGGGTTGCGTGACATGAGAAAAAGAAAGGAAAGAGAAAAAAAGTACAAAAGATCTAGCGCAAATTTTGATCCATGAAAAGATAAAAATTAAAAAATTCTTTTTTCTTCTTCCTTTTTTTATTATTATAATAATTCTTTTTCTTCTTTTATAACGTTCATTAAAAACGTCATAGAGAACCATATGAATGCATTCATGCATGCATATTCGTTATCGAATCTAAAGAAAGGAAAAGTAAAAGAAGAAAAGAAGGTAATAAAAGGAAAGAAAAGAAATTAACCGTAGATTGCATGGAAAAGGGGCAATAAAAAAAGAAAAGGAAAAAAGAAAAAAGAAAAAAGAAAAAAGAAATAAAGGTTCCCGACGAAACGAGAGGATATATCGTTCATCAACTTGTGTTACAGCACGCGGTTTTGGCATGAGAGTTGTGGGCGGGAAAACAGGAGCTGACGGTCGTACTTTCGCATATATCGTTTGGACCGTTCCCGGTGGTCCAGCTGACACAGCCGGACTCCAGCAGGGCGATAAGGTATCTATCTCTTATATCTATGTACATATGTATATTTACCTATCTTTTTTCGCACCGAAATTTATATGGCTATGTATATAATCTAATATGTATATAATCTATGTAATACGTAACTACTCGTTTATATGTTTGTGTATGTATGTATATATATATATATATATATAGGTGAAACTCCCATCGAATCTCATAACAAATTTTTTATTAGAACATTTATCTATCCTTTAACATTTTTTCTCTATTTTGTACTTTTTCTTTTCTTTTCTTTCCTTTTTATTTAATATCAATCGATAAATCGAAATAACAGTGACAATCTTTTTCGTAAGATTTACAAGGGTAAGATGATGGGTCAAAAGTTCATAAAGAAATTTCAATGATCAATTAATACTTCTCGATAATTTTTTTTCAATGTTTACAGTTAAACTCGTAATTTTACAATCTACGTTCGTAGTTTGATAGATCTGAAAAGAAAAAATTGTTGTTACTAAAGGAGTCTTAATAAAAGAAAAAAAAAAAAAGAGTAATTAATTTTTAATATTCATCTAAGAACTTTTAATCCCAATCACCCGGTATATTCATAAATAAATCTATGTATTTCATTTTTTTGTCTGTTATTATTAAAAAAAAAAAAAATATATATATATATATATGTATATATAATTTGTCTTGAGACAGAATAAATGAAAAATAGTTGTGAAATCAGTTTTGTGAATCAATTATTGATTCCTCTTTTCAATCAATCTTTTTAAAAATATTGATTGTACAGTACAAAATTATTATTATTATTATTTATATTATTATTATTATTATTTGGATATAAATAAATTTTTACAGGTATTAGAATGGTCAGGTGTATCCTTGATCGATAAAAGTTTCGAAGAAGTGGCACAGATCATTGAACGTACCGATGATATCGCCGAACTCGTCATCGAACATGCAACAGACATGTAAGTATTTATAATAATTAAACATTTTCTATGTATATATGTATTTATGTAAGACAAATGAGAAAGAAATTTTGTTTCAACAAAAACAAAAAACGCGTCAATATTATTTCCAATATGATCACAGTGTAGGTGATTTATTGGATGATCCTGGAATGATATCGTCGTCCGGAAAATCATCCAACATGGGTCTTCTAATGGGTAAGTAAAAAAAAAAAAGTAAAAAAAAAAATTCAAAGAATTAGAAAATTAGAAATCATTGATTTGAAATCATTGACAAAATTTAAAATCAAAGATTAGAAATAAATTGACTAAGTAAATGAAAAAAAAAAAAGAAAAAATCGAAAAATAGTTAACTGCAACTCATGTAAAAAAGATAAAGAAAATAAACAAATCAACAAATTACAATTTTGCGAAGCAACAAAAGTAATAAAAACAAAAGAAAACCGGAAACCGCATTCGTAAACGAAGAAACGATTAGAAAAAAAAAAAAAGAATATTAATGTAGACAACATTTTTTTCCTTTTATCTGCGCGAAAACAAATTTTTATTATTATTTAATTATTCGTAAAAAAGAAAAAAAAAGATATAAATAAAAAATAAATTTACAAATCATAATTCTCTAAGCAATAAAATAATATTCATGATCAAAAGAAAACATATATATATATATATATATATATATATATATATATATATATATATATATATTTAATAAATAATTATTCCTGATGGAGATTTTTTTTTTCTTTTTTCCAAGATAGAATTCCTTCTGACCTTTGTTTTTTTTTTTTTTTTTTTTATATATATATATAACAATACGTTGCAATATTTTTCAGAAACCGAAACGGACAAAACACCGTCCTCACCAACGCGCAGGAAATTGCCAAAAACGCCGGTATAACGAGTTATTAAATTAACATCTACACGTGACCGTCTCTCTCTCTCTCTCTCTTTTTCTCTTTCTCTAACTCCTACACAATGTACACTCATACGTTAACAATGACAGTAACGATACCAATAATAACAATAACAACAACAATAACAAAAATTAACAATTACCAATAACAATTAATTATAATAATAATAATAATAATAATAAAAATACACGATCTCGTTCCGTAAACTCCACAATAAATACAACAAATAATAAATAAATAAATATATATATATATATATATATATATATATATATGTATATATATATATATATATATGTATATATGTATATATATATATATATACATATTTGTAAAAGTATATACATATATTATTAATAATTGAATCAACAACAAGAAAAATAATCAAACGAAAAAAATAAAAATCGAAAAAGGAAAAAAAAATAAGTGCGAAAAAAATTATGAAATTTAAAAAAAAAAAAAAGGAAGAAAAAAGAAAGAACGCAAGAAAGAAAAGGGGGAAAAAGTATAAACTGATATATAAAAATAAACAAACAAATAACAAATGATTAAAAAAAATAAAAATAAAAAGTAAAACCAAAAAAAAAAGAAAAAAGAAAAAAGGGTAAAATAAAAACTGCGGCGCAAATAAAGATGAAGACATTTACAATTCGATATATTTCATCGATATTATTTCTACGTATATGTTCTATATATACAATACACACTTGCACACAAACCTATTTACATAGACATATATGAAAACAGATTGTATAAATACATATGCAAAAATAATTTGCATATACAAACACCGGCAAAACATTGTATAACGCGCGCGCGCGTGCGTGCGTGCGATAAGCGTTCACACATATTATAAACATACATACACAATATACATATACATATTACATACACATATTCTTAACGTTATAAGATTAGAATAACGATGCGTCCTGCATGTGTGCCGGAGAAATATATCTTTATATGTTTTATATATATATATATATATATATATATACATACATATATATATTTTATAATATATTATATATATATATATATATACATACATATATATATTTTATAATATATTATATATATTATAATTATATATATATTATAATTATATATATATATATATTATAATTATTATATATTATATGTATATATATATATATATATATTTATATTATATAATATTATTATATGTGCTCTCTCGATCAAACCGGCGAAACGTGCAGTGTCTTCTCCCAATTATTGTCTTGTATTATATATATACTATACATACATATGTACATGTGTATTTTTTTCCTTTTTTTTGTTTTTAATCTTGCCTTGTGTCTTATATTTTTGATTTATTTATGGTTTATATTTATTTATTTATTTATTTATTTATTTACTTATTTATTCATTTGTTTAGTCATTCATCGTTGAAGCGAAAAATTCGTATTAATGTCGTCTTTAACCGGAACACGTGTCTTAACGATCGATGTTCTGGAAAATTCAGCACAAAATGTCTGTCTCGATGGAACTGACCTCGTTTGCGAGGTCTACTTCAACGAAGATGACGCTCTTATACGAATAATATTTTCACGTAGATACATGTACATAGGCACATATACATAAGTGTATAAGTGTACGTATGTGTAGTGAAGGTGTGTGTGCCATTTTAACGAATATCAAAATACAGACATAGGATTATTGAAATTATCAATTGAAAAAATACAGTTCGTGATTTAATCTTAATATTTGTTTAATAGAAATTAAAAAAAAAAATACAATTGAGAAAATTTCAATAATTTTTAATAAAGTTCGATGTTAAAAAATTATTATTATTATTATTATTATTATTATTATTATTATTATTATTATTATTATTATTATCTTTTTCTTTATAGTGAATGTATTATTCCTTTTAAATAATTTTTTATTCTTAATATTGAACATTTCAATTACGTTAAAATTGTACACACCGTATACGTATGATAGGACAAGGAAAATTTTTTTCCTTTAATTTTTCTTTTTTTTATTTGTTTCTCTTTCTTAAGTATTTTTTTGTTCTTTTAGTATATAATTTATGTACGAACGTCGTGACAAATCATTATTTAAATACAATACTTCTATAACGACGACAATCCAGAAAATTATTATCAGCAGAAAAATTTCAGTCGTGATAAGAAACAATTCACATACGTATATATATTGACTGCATGTTACAGTTTCGAATAGAATTTCTTAGGTTAAAAAAAAGAAAAGAGAAAAAATAACAGATTTATAAAAATTTTTGAAAAAAAGTCCTGTATGAATTTGTCTCATATATGGGAATGTGTTTTTCGAGAAAAGAAAAGAAAAGAAAAAGAAAGAAAGAGAAGAAGAAAAAAGAAGTAATATTTCTTAGATTTTAAAAAAACAAAAAAAAAAAAAATAGAAAAGAGAAAAAGAACAAGAAAAAAAATTAAGGTTTATGAAAAGTTCCACGAAAAAGGGTCTATATGAATTTGTCATATATGGAAATGTGTTTTCTTCTTCTTTTTTTAAGAAAAGAAAAAAAAAAAAAAAGAAAAAAGGAAGAAAAAAAAGGAAAAAGAAGAAAGCAAAAAGATCCCTAAAAAATTCTTCACTTGATCCGTTTCTAGCTGGAGGAAAAGACAGAAGCTTTCGTACAATCAACCGTAGAGATGAGTCGTGCGTTGTCTCTCTCTCTCTCTCTCTCTCTCTCTTTCTCTCTCTCTCTCACTCTCTCTTTCTCTCTCTTTCTTACGCACACATATACGCATACACATAAACATATTCTCACTCTATCTCTTCGTATATTTTCCACACTTTCTCTTTTTCTTGTCTTATGTCTTGAAACACCCTCGAATAACTTCAATATTTTTACCCGAAGAAAGTGAGTAGAAGAGACCCGCACGACGAGTTTAGAATAAACAATTTTTAGCTTCGAGTGTGTAAGAATGTGTGTTAAATCTATAAGAAAAAAAAAGAGAATAAAAAAAAAGAAATATAAAGAAATACGTATATAAAAAAAAAATAGTCTATATAATAACTTTATATATACGTATATATATATATATATATATATATATATATATATGTATAGTATAATAATGCATATATAATATGATGAAAAGTATAAAGTTTGTTTTTTATTGTTTCCTTTTATATACATACATACATATATACATACATATATATGTGTATATTTATTATGTATATATGTATATGTATATAAGTATATTTATTTATTTATTTATTTATTAAATATTCATTATTATTATTGTTATTATTATTATTAATATTATTATTACTGTTATTATCATTAATATTTTACTTATTAAATAATTGTATAATTTACATATTAATATTTTTCTTCAATTATTATTTATAAATTTATATATAAATATAATAATACAATATATAATATATAGTATCGCGTGATACATGTAAATTATTTATTGATTTATTCTTTTTTTTTCTTTTTTATTTGTTATTTTTCGAATCGTTGGAAAGAGAAAAAGAGAAAGAGGGAAAGAAAATCTGGTAATAAAAAATAATAGAAAAAATAGAAAAAGAATAAAGACAAGTTTTTAATTTACTTTGAATCATAAAGCTTCGCTATGTGTCTATATGTGTTTATTATTAACGACAAAGAATTTATTGCACGTTGCTCCGATGCAAAAGATAATAAAATAACGCGCGTGTATGAACGAAAGAAAAAATGAGAACAATTAGAAAATAAAGGGGAAAAAGAAAAAATCAAAAACATTATTTCAAAAATAAACAATATAATCCGAACGATCCGTGTTGCATTTTACTACCAGGTTTACTTTTGATACAATTTAAAAAGTTACTTACTTAGATTAAATATGATGAAAAAGGAAAGAAAAACGACAAAAAAAAATATGGAAGAAAAATTACTATGGAAAAAGGAAAATATCATTTTGTGGATATTTCTGATCATAAGTCTCTGTATTATAGGAAAAGTGGATTAGGACATAAAAAAAATATTCCTAGTTACGCAATTTAAAATCAAATTGAGTATTACGAATTTTTCACTATATATGGAGAAATTTATTCGATTAACAAATGACAAGTATATCTATACTTAAAAAATAATATCATAATATCTATTTTTATTGCATTTTTATAAAAATATACAAGATTAGATTTTTACTAATATTTTTTTGTTTCTTTTTATATATATATATATCTTGTTTCAATGAATAATTTAATAATTTAATTTTTCAAATGCAATCTAAACACTTTTATTAAATTTAATAACAAATAAAGCATCTCTTCATATCAATTAAGAAAAAAAATAAATAAATTTCATTGTGCTTATCCAAAATACCATATATGTACTCGATATTTCAAATGATCGAGATAAATTTATTAACAATTTTAAAATGAACTCTCCTACATTTTTCTCTTTTCTTTCTTTTTTTTTTCTTTTTAACAATCCGATATTTTCCAAACAATTTTCACGGTAGAGAGATTTTTGTCGAATATCTTCATAACATGACACTGTGTACTACTTTCGCTCAGGAAAATCTAAAAAAAAGTTCACGAAGTAGAGAAGACAAAATAAAAAAAAAAAAAATAAAAAAAGCAAGAAAGAAAAAGAAAAATAATAAAAAAAAAATGGGAACTATAATATTGATTAAAAATGTTATCCAAAAAAAAAAAAAAGAGAAAAAATATAATATAAACGAATGATAATAAAAACGTATAAAAAAAGAAAAACATTTGATAACAATCAACAAACTTTCTTTTACACTTGGGCGTCGTGCAAATTTTCTAATTCCACATATTTTGCTCTTGTATATAATAATGATGATGATAACGATGATGATAATGATAATGATAATGATAATGATAATGATAATGATAATGATAATGATAATTATAATGATAGTAATAATAATAACAACAACAAACTCTTGTGCGATAATTTCTACATATGAAAAAAATATTGTCATAAATTTTTGTTTACCACTTTTAGAACTAAATTTATTTGCAAATAAAAAAAAAAAGAACAGAATAAAATCGATCATTTCTAATTATAATAATGATCATAATTGTGATACAAAATTTATTTTTGTTTCTATTTATTTATTTATTATTATTATTATCATAAAATTCAAGTAATAAAGAAGTAAAAACAATCTGAATATATTAAAAGTTTCATTATTTAATATTAAATTATGAACAAAATTATGAATAAAAAATTATGGACAAAAAATATACCAATTATAAGTTGAAATGTATGATTAAAAAAAGAAAAAATAGTTATCGGTAATTCTAGTGTAAATTTTCCAAATATTTTTGTTTATTATTATTATGATTATTATTATTATTATTATTATTATTATTATTATTATTATTATTATTATTATTATTATTATTATTATAATTATTATTATTATTATAATTATTATGTCTATCTGTTTGTCTGTCTGTTGTCTGCCTGTCTGTTTGTCTGTCTGTCCATGTGTTTATGGAGTTAATGAGAAGAAAAAAAAAACCTTAAGAAAATCGTTAATTGTTCTGTGACTATAATATATATATATATATATATATATATATATATATATAAGAATGGTACAATCATTATTATAGTATATACATATATATATAGTATATACTATATATATGTATATACACATATTTACCTATGAATTTCTACTTTAATTTTCGATGTTGCAAAAAAAATAATTATAAACAGAACACCTAATGCAGATGAGTACATAACGTAATTAAAATATATCTACTTATCAGTGTATGTGTGTGTGTGTGTGTGTGTGTACGTGCGTGTGGTGTCTGCGCGTATGCGTATGTATGTTTGTATGTGTCTATCTCTCTCCGTTAGATTTGCGTGTGACAATGTATAGACAATGCAAAAGATTAATTAATTAATTGATTAATTAATTGATTGATTATAATCGATAAGAAATCGTGTTTTAGACTCGAACACGAGGTAATATTAAAATGAATGTCTCGTTTAGATATATAGATATACATTCTATGACTATGTGAATTATTATTTTGTAGATCTAACAAAGGAAAAAAAAATATATATATAACAAAAATAGATAATAGCACTTCATTTTCCGTTTTATTTGCGAAAATAATATTTTTTTCATTTTAATGTTACTTCTTTAAATAAAATTAATGCGATATTATTTATCATAATTTATATCGATCGATAAAACGGAACATAAACAATGTCTACACATATTTGCATATTTTGCAAATATAATAATAATAATAATAGTAATAATAATAATAATCAAATAGTGATAATGGTATATAAGAAGAAAACACAAAAATATTAATGTTAAAAAAGCAGTAGCTGTTTTTTTTTTATTTTTTGTTTGTTGTTACATATATATATATATATATTTCCTTTTCTTCCATCTTCCGACACATGATCGCAACAAAAATTTTTTCAACGAGGAAATTAATTTATCTTATTAATAGAATAATTATTATTGGTCGAATCTTGTTCAGAAATTTGGATAATTTCCTCGTTGATGTAAGAAAATCTTTGATAGGCGATCGATCAAACGTACGAGGACACTACACTTGTATATTTTCTGTTTTTCTTTTTTCTTTCTTTATTTTCTTTTTTTTTTTTTTTTTTTTTTGATACAATACCTTTTCGTGTGAGAGAGAGAGAGAAAGAGAGAGAGAACGAATGTCACGCTTTTCACATTTTTTTTCTCTTCGAAAAAGAGAAATAGAAAGAGAAATATATATAATATATATATATATAAATATATATACATATATATCTATATACAAAAATAACAATAACAAAAGGACGACGAAGAAGGAGGAGAAGGAGCAATCGAACAAAAACAAAAAAAGAAAAAAATTAGACCAAAATTTACCGACAGAGCGGACGAGAAAAAAGTGCAAAAGAAAAAAAAAAGAGATAGACAATTAATAATATAAAGAGGAAGAACAAAGAAAGAAAGAAGGAAAGAAAAAAGAAAGAAGTCAAATGAGAAACAAAAATTAATTAATTAAATAAATACATGGGGAATTTTTAATTGAACGTTGCGAGTTGGTAATAAATTTATGTCTTAATATTTCTGAATTGACACAAATCGACCATCACACGTATTGTTATTACTTCTCGTTCTTTTTTCATTTTTTTTTATTATTATTATTATTATTATTATTATTAGTATTGTTACTATTCTATGAATTTAAAAATTGCACGATACTTGAGAACTTTTATTATTTATAATAACTAAATAAATCGAATCAACGATCTTCTGTCAAATTTTTCGTATTTAAGTTTTTCACTCGCAACTTCTTCGTCGGTTCGACGTACTCGAACTCGGTTTATTATTAGGATACTACGAGAAAAATAAAAGAATAGAAAAAAAAAAAAAACAAAAACAAAAACAAAAATAACGTTCTACTTAAATTGTTCAATAAACGAAGAAAATTTGTAGGAAAGAAAAAAATAATTGAAAAAGGAATAACGTCAAATGATATCGTATTGAAAAATATAATAGAAAAGGAAAAAATATATAAAAGATAGAATAATATTATATATGAGAAAACATAGTCAAATATGGCGTCGCAAATAAAATATATATACATATATATATACATATATATATATATATAAATATAATAAATTAACTAAATAATCCTTCGAAATTTAACCGAGCTCGGGTGAGATTCGTTATTGAAAAATAAAAAAAAAAGGAAGAAACAAATAAAGAATACCGTGGCACTCGATCTTTCTTAACGCAAGATAAAAAGAAAAAGAATGAAAATGGAGAAACAAATAGAAAAAGAAAAAGAAATTTCCCTGCCACATAATGATATAATATATATACATGTATATACGTGTGTGTGTCTCTCTTCGTTCAATTCTTTCTCGACCCGAATGCATTATTTCCGTCCCCTTATGCCAATTCAATGACCCGTCCGTTCAATCCCATAATCGACCCACTCCCTTCCTGGCCCCCATTCAAAAACTATCTCTTCTCGTTTTCGATATTTTCCAAAAGCCGCCAAAGGAATAGTTAAAATTTGTGATCTGTGATTTTATTTTTTCTTTTTCTTTTTTTTTTTTTTTTTTTTTTACACAAATCAAAACTTTTCGAAACTATCTTCCATTTTCATTTTCATCTTTTGTATTTGTCACGCGTTTTTATCAGGATGTGCCTCGTCAATGCATTAACCCTATAATGTGTTCCATTTGAAAATGGTAAATACGTGTGTTTACGTATATTATTAGATGTTTTCATTCCTTTTCTCGTCTAGTTTATGTATTTCCTCCCCCCCCCCCAACCAATATATATGTATATAAAAATGTTTTCATATCATATACATACGCATATTAACAGGGTGTCTCAATCAACTCTTGATTATTTCAATGAGAAATAAATACTAATTATAATTATTTTTTCTTTTCTTCTTTTTATTTCTCTACAAGTTATTTCTGGTTTTTTTTTCTTTTCTTCTTTTATTTCGAGGGATGACGGTAAAAAAAAGGAAAAAAAAAGGAAAATAAAAAATAAAAGAAGAACAAAAAGAAGATCGTGTAAATATAGCAATAGCAATATTGCGTGTACAATAATTTTTAATTATTAAATGAAGAAGAATTATGATCAAATTTGAATAAGATCGAGTTAAATTGAAAACGCCCTGTATAATCGGCTTACTTAATACTTATCCGTCATCACCTAACCACACTCCCTGCCCACCCCCAACCCCCTACTTGAAAACCGTCATGTGTTATCCATGTGTAAAGAAAAAAAAAAAGAAAAAAAAAAAAGAAAAAAAGAGAGAAAAGAAAAAAAAATGAAGCACGCACTAAGTTAAAGAGACATAAAGAGATATAGACCCGCTGACGAAAAAGAGCAAAGAAAATTGAAAATGTAAGTTTGTAAATGTTGAACCAGTTTAGTATACTTGGTCGTCCTCCACACTATAATCTCTCCCAAACTGGCACGATACTAGTTGTATATTTTTTAGAGAATCTTTTCCCTTTCTGTCTTTCTTTCATTTTATATACCGCTCTACGTCCAAATCCCTTGACCACTACTCTTAACCTCCCCCACCAACCAACCAACCCTGTCCCAAACCAACCCTGTCGAGTTAACCCCTGAGTTTACAAACACACGCACACGCGCGCACATACATACACGCATACACACGTACTATATACATATACAGTTATGTGTTGTACGTATATATTTATTGTACATATATACTCAAGCAGACAACACAAACATCTTCGTTCTGTTGTAATATCTATGTATATACGTCCGCCATTTTGTAATTTTAGTGATGGCCGATTTGTAGCGTTTCACCTGATATTCGTTTTCTCTCTCTTTCTCTTTCTCTTTTTCTTCTTCTTCTTCTTCTTCTTCTTCTTCTTCTTCTTCTTCTTCTTCTTCTTCTTCTTCCTTTTCCTTTTCTTCTTTCTATATTTATTCTTCTAATTCTTCTATGTCTGTCTATACTTTGTTCCTATTTTTTTTTCCTTTTTCCTTTTTTCTGTTTTCTTTTTTTCCTTCAATACTTTTCTTTTCTTAAATTTTGTATTTAATTTTTTTTTTTTTGCGAACACAAACGAGTCAACACGAGATTAGACCAAACGTCCGGATTATTTTTTTATCGACTTAAATGAATAATTAAATTAATTACTTGATTGATTGATTAAATGACAAGGGATTAATTGATATTATAATTGTAATGAATTAATATTTTATAAAGATCTTACAATTTTTCATTATAATAATTATTATTTTTTACGTGCAAGAATTAATGTTACGATGAAAGTTGCGCTTTAATGAATATTATAATATAATAATGTTTATTATAATGTATCATATAATAATTAAAATATTATAATGAAAAATTAATAATAAAAGAAAAAAAATGAAAGAAAAATTTGGACGTTCGGTCGTTAACAACACTCTTTCCTGGTACAAATTTATTGTTTAATTGAGCATTTGACATTTTTTTGCGGTTAAAATATAAATAAATTCTAGAATGACATTACCAGGAAGAAGTGTGTAAAATCATAGAGAAAGAAAAAAGAAAAATGAAAATAAAATTGAAGAAAAAGAAAAACAACATATAGCGCCCATAAGCTTGCGCGGCTCTTCTTCGGCTTTAAAGAAGCGCACGGTGTCGATATATTCTCTATCATAAATCGATGTTCACTTTTAATGGTGTCGTAAGACGTGTGATAATATATTTATTAAGGAATTTGTCCCCATAGCTTTAAACGACATAGAAATAAAGTTAACGACATAACGTATTGACATATAGGCGTGTACAGGACACCTAGTACACGCTTC
>NC_140818.1:2660000-2695000 GCF_050613455.1 Vespa mandarinia | reverse complement strand
CATACATACATATATACACACATTCACATACATATATGTATATATATATATATATATTCATAGTAAACACACAATCTCTACGTGCGTTTTCACTGTGTTGAGCCAATTGTTTTGCCTGTCGCCGACTGCTGCTCCTTCTGCCTGGCAGCGTACTAATTGAGCAACTACTAATATTTTCAATAACTACTAATATTTCTTCTTCATTCTCGGATATTAACAAGAATCTTGAAGTCAAGCCTTTCACCCATCCAATTCTACCCCTTCCCACTCACTTCTAATACTTAAAAAGCCCCCTCCCCCAAAAAGATGTTCAAAAAGAAGACCGATTTAACGATGTTAACGACGAATCTCCTAAAATATCTTAACATCCTATTAATCTATAATAATATTCAATCTTTAGTGAACAAGATCGACAAGATCATCATCGTCAGTTGTTAAAAATTAGAAACTTAAATACCAAGGCAGAAAGTAGTGTGTCAATTGCTTACTTTCGACGTACATATATTGTAAGCCAATTATTAATTTTATTATGTGATTATTATTATTATTATTATTATTATTATTATTATTATTATTATTATTATTATTATTATTATTATTATTATTATTATTATTATTATTATTATTATTATTATTATTATTATTATTATTATTATTATTATTATTATTATTATTATTATTATTATTATTATTGTTAATTTTATTATGTGATTATTATTATTATTATTATTATTATTATTATTATTATTATTATTATTATTATTATTATTATTATTATCATGCGCTATCGTGAATTTGTTGATTAAAAAGCCAAGCTGATTGTTAAGTAATATCTTCTGTTGAGTGTCTCCAATAATAATCGTTTGAAAAAAAAAAAAAGAAAGAAAACAAAAAAAAAAGAAGAAACATACTTAAGAACAATCTTGATTGTTTTAATAATTATCCTTTCTCGGTCGGCTCTCTTCCGCTAATCTCTGAACGCGAATCTATACGCAAAACAATTCAAACGAAAATGAAAATGAAAACGAAAACGAAAACGAAAACGAAAACGAAAACGAAAATGAAAACGAAAATGAAAACGCAAACGAAAATGAAAACGAAAATGAATGAAACGGCGACCTACTCGGTCACATCTACGGCGATATCAACTCAACTGTGACGAAAATAAAACGACAACAACCCTTCGCGACTATATCGACGACAACAATTCGTGGGCCGAATTATGACGAAGCCGATCTGCCAACCGAATCAACCGATCTACTACTACCTACTACTACTATTACTAATACTAATATTACTGCTACTACTACTACTACCTCTACTATCTACTATCTATTACTACTACTACCACTACTACTACTATTACTACTACTACTACTATTACTACTACTATTACTACTACTGCTATTACTACTACTATAACTACTACTACTACTATTACTACTACTGCTACTACTACTACTACTACTATTACTACTACTACTACTGCTATTACTACTACTACTACTACTACTACCACCACCACCACTACTACTACTACTACTACTACTACTACTACTACTACTACTACTACTACTACTACTACTACTACTACTACTACTACTACTACTACTACTACTACTACTATTACTACTACTACTACTACTAATACTACTACTACTGCTACCAATCGCCATCTACAACAGAATGCGTAGTCCCGACAGTTACCGTGTGGCAGTGCGAGCCTGTGTCTCCGAGGACCGGTAAATCGGCCTCCTTCCCACTGCCGCACTCCACACCACCTCGTTAAAAAACCGCAAGACTCTGTCGTCCGCCGTTATGGGCTTTCGGTAAGACTCATTGTTTCTCTTCTTTTCTCTCTCTCTCTCCCTCTCTCTCTCTCTCTCTCTCTCTCTCTCTCTCTCTCTCTCTCTGTATCTATCTATCTATCTATCTATTTAACTTTATCTCTCTATCTGTCTATCTCCCAATCCGATCTTATCTATTATCTTAATCCTGTTTGAAGTTTTAAAATCTAAATGAAATCTTAATGCTTTACCTACCGCGAGCCTTCTACAAATATGTTTATACAATATGAGGTTTGTGGATAGATTTATGTATATAAGTTTATATGTTGACTAACTTTCGTAATCCTATTTAAAAATCTTAATGAAATTTAAAATCTTTATCACGAGCTTATAAATATATTTTATTCGATATGAAGTATACGCTGTGTATACCCAAGTAGATTTATTTATCAACAAATGTTTTAACCCTATTGTAAAAATCTTAATGAGATCTTAACTGTTTATCTACCGCGGAATCTATTATATAAATGGGATATTCAGTGGATAGTAGTATGCGGTTTATCGATATTATTATTTACGTGTCGGCAAACTTTCGGTATCCCAAGGATTAATCAGTTGTGAAGAGGATTATTGCAATCGCACAGTTTGTTAAACTTCAGGGCACCATAACTCGATGAAATATCGATGAAAAAGTATATTGAAGGTACTTAGCGATTAAAATATTGATTAGCATTTAAAAAAAGAAAAAACTATTACTGCAGTATCTCGAGACAACAGCACTCTCCATGAAATAGATTAAAATAATATTACATTGTTCCTCTTATAAAAACCATTGAAACTTTTGTTTGAAATCAATGATTTGTAATATCAATAAGATATCAAAAATATTTGGATGATTTATCAAATTTAAAATGAGACAGCCTATATAAACTTCAATTATTAGCTAACAAATAATTTAATTGTAATTGTTGAATTCAAAATTTTATTTACATTGATCATTTTTATCTTCTATTCCGAATATTCCATTAATTCGTTTATTTCTACTGACTGAACTCGTTAGACGAACTACAGTTACTCTTCTAATGGCCTTCGGTATTACGGTATTTTGAAAAAATCTGCACTAGCGTTGATTGGTTTTTACACATACTCGTTTAATCCGCAAGCGATAGGTAAAGTATGCTAACTATTGAAATTCCCTAACAAACCCGATTACTATACCCAATATTCTACTTATGAGTATATACTGTAATATATCATTTTGACTATTTTCTTCCTCCATTTCTTATTCTTATTCTTAAAATTTCAACTTCCTTTTTTTTATTGTAATAAGTATTATTATCTTCCTAATATAATACCCGAATTTCAAATATCCCAATTTATTTATTTATTATCGTTATTATTATTATTATTATTATTATTATTATTATTATTATTATTATTATTATTATTATTATTATTATTATTATTATTATTATTATTATTATTATTATTATTATTATTATTATTATTATTATTATTATTATTATTATTATTATTATTATTATTATTATTATTATTATTATTATTATTATTATTATTATTATTATTATTATTATTATTATTATTATTATTATTATTATTATTATTAATATTATTATTATTATTATTATTATTATTATTATTATTATTATTATTATTATTATTATTATTACTATTGATGTTATTATTATTGTTATTATTGTTCTTATTATTATTTGATCTCCTTTCTATGATTTTTTTTCTGTATTATAGAAAACAGGTTAGCTCGTTTAGAATATAACAAAAACAAAGGAGAGCAAAAAAAAGAAAAAAGTGGAATGTTCTAAGCAACATTATTATTGTTGTACTAATCTATGAGGATGGAGTTGTGTATTAATAGTTCGGGGGGATGTCTTTTTTCTTACAGCCCTCCCCCCACCACATTTATATTTTCGTTCTCTTCTACACTTTGGATTCCATTTCTACATCATATATATATACATATATATATATAATATACATATATATATATATATATATACATATATACATATGCGTATATATAGATGTACATATATTGGTTAACATATGTGCAAAATCTTTTTTTCTATATATGAAATTTATTTATATATTTTTTCTAATTTTATATATATATATAAAATTATATGTATATGTATATATATATATAATTATATATATATACTTTTCTTTTTAACTTTTTATTAAATTAATTTATATATATTTTTATACAAAATATACATAAAATATATATACGATTATATACGTAAAATATATGAATATATTTATTTTTGTATTTTTTATATGTAAAAAAAGGTTTTGCATATTAATCAATATATGTATATATATATATATATATATATATATATATATATATATGTATATATATATATATATATGTATATATATATATATATATATATATATATATGTATAGTTAGTGCAGTATAACGCTTGTTAAGAGTATACGCTTAGCAATTTCTCTGCCAGCATTCATAAATATTCTGATCGCTAGCCACTTGCTACCAGTTGTTACCTGCAGTTGCAGCCTTAGGTAAGGAGCCAAAAGACTTTTGAAACACACATACATACATCCACACACACAAATATACATTACTATCGTCGCACGTATTTCGACCTTAAAACATATTCTTTCATCTGGATATTTAAATGGACAAAAATAAATAATTAAATGAAAATTTTTCAATTTTTTTTTAAACTTATCTAAATATATACGTATTTTGATTGTTCGTCGAAAACAAAAATATTTCCCTATATAGTTATTTTCATCGATGCCGATAGATCGATCGAGGTATTTTATCGAATTCTTCATTACCACTTTTGCAATTAATTCCATTAAAATTGAGATCTTTCGAACGAAAATTTCTTTTTTTTTCGTAGATGCAAGGGATCGATCACAGTTGTGAAATTTCATTTGATAATTATTCCTTTTAGTTTGGATCTGAACGAAGACAGAAATAATTGGAAATTAGGTATGAACTATGGTTTGGACAGAAAAGTTCCTAAATAAGCCAAATGTATTCGGGATTATCTTAAAAATCAATTAAAATTTTTTGAGAAGTTTTAGGCTATTTCTTAATTTCAGATAGCAAAACTACAAATCTTAAGCTATAAATTCAACTGTAAACTTAATAATATCTTGAAAAAGAGTAATTGATTTTTAAAATCACTTAAAATCTTTTAGCTCACGTAGGAACTTTTGGCCCAACCACATATTATTACATATTGTATACATACATATATCTATACATATATATATATATATATATGTACAATATATATATTTATACACTATATACATATATATCTTTTTTTAATTTGTTTAAAAAAAGCGAAATTCGTCCGACGTTTACGATAAATCTGCATGCAGTAGTTACTTATTATATTGTAGGAGTTATTTAACCTAATCAGAATGTGAATAATAGAAATTAGAATTTTTCATTAACATATATATATTGGTACCTCTATACTATATGGGTAAGAATTTTTATTTCTTTCTCTCCCTCTTTTTTCTCTCTCTCTTTCTCTCTCTCTCTAACATGTCCAATTATCTCTTTCTATTCTTCTAATCTTAATTTTTAATTATTTTTATATTTGTTACATAATCTCTAATATATCGTATAATAATATCTAACTTAATATTAACTATTATATATATATATATATTGTATATATATATATATATATATATATATATATATATATATATATAATATATATATGTATATATATATTTTATGATATATAATAATACAATTTATTTATTTTTTTTTTTTAAATAACATGCAAATACATTTAATAAGAGATACCCATATAGTTTTACGTAATATATGTTTATCTATTCGCATCGTGCAGCTCGTATAGATCCGAAGGAATGCTAATATATTTAATCCTGTAAAGATTAGAAATTATAGATTAGAGATTAGAAATTAGAGTAGTCTTAATTTTAGAATGTATAAGGTTTCTTTAAATAAATAGATTATATTGTATATATATATATATATATATTTTTTTTTTCTTGTAAATAATATATATATCTATATATATATATATATTCTATTATATCTCTTTTTTTCGTTTAATTTATTTTTTTTTTTTATATTGTACTCACGTAGATTGAAACGTTTAATTATCAATTAACGTATAAAGTTAAACCTGTTAAATAAGCGTTGTTAATCTCGTGGAATTTAACAGAGTGCAACATATATACATATACATACACATAAATGTATATATACAGAGTGTCCGTTCATAAATGTATGAACAAATATCTCGCGACTGGTTAAAATTATAAGAAAATTGATTACGAAAAATTCGCAAAGATTTGGCTGCTAAGTACATGTAAATTTTTTTTTTTTTTTTTTTTTTTTTTTAATGAATACCCATGATTTTTTGTTCATATTTACATTGTAATAATCATTTGCAATTTATAAATCATATTTATTAATAAAGTATTACTATTTACTAAATAATCTTAAAGACTGACTGATAAATTCATATTTTTAACTGCAATTCTATATGCGATATAATACATACTAATATATATTATTTAAAAATGACACGGTTGTGTAATGTTGACGTAATCGATTTTAAAATATTACGTAATCTTCCAATTATTTAACATTGTTAATTATTTTCAATTTGATATGGAAAATTAACTTTTTTAATACTTATTACGAACGTAGACAAATCATAGTAACAATTTTTCAGTGCGTGCATTTTCGATTACAAATGATCATTGCTATATGACTGTACTACATTAAAAAAAAAAAAAAAAAAAAAAAAAAAAAAAGAAGAGAAAAAGGAAAAAAAATGTATATTTTTATCTAAACTTTGTGATTGATTCAAAGTCGTACATATATTTCTCTCGTTAAATCATCTCTCGTAACTTCATAAAGTCGCGATGAGATATTTTCTCGGAGAATATATCGATGGGAGACACCCTGTATATAGTTCGGCTGAAGCTTTTAAAAATGATGGAGCTCCGAAAGTAGGTCAAACGGCTACTAGATGAAAGATTTATTTTTCTGTAACTGTGTTATCGGAAAACGATCGGGACGTTAAATATCTTTTACAGTTCGAAAAACATGTTTGAAATAATTAATCCGTATTTAACGTACACATGCACATACTTACATAACACAGACAAAGAACCACGCAAAGAAAGAAGAAGTTAACACGAGAGATAATAAAATTAAATCGAGTAAGTTTCAAAGGGATCGTTTTTTTTTTTTTAAATTAAAAAGTTTAATTCATTTTTATTGATCTTTCAATGACATTAATTGTTAAATAAAATATCCCACACATATACTTTAGGTATATTAGTATTTATATACGATATACATTTTAATTGGGGTAGATTTATATTTATTTATTTTTGTTTTCTCTTCTTCTTTTCCCTTTCATTTTTTGTTTTGTTTTGTTGTTGAAGAAATGTAAAATAATTGTATAGGGATGAATTTGTTTTAACGTTTGAATGATATAAGAAAAAATTAAAGATTCTTTTTTTTTTTAATTATTTTTGTAATTATATAAATTGATATATAGATCGGACTTTTATCAATGCAATTATAATTAGAAAAATATATATAGGTATATATATATATATTTAATACATAAATTTTTCTTAGACAAATATAATTAAAATTCAGACACAATACATTCAGTAAATTTTAATATTCCTTTGAATTAATTTTTTTAATTAAAAAAAAAAAAAAAAAAAAAAAAAAGAAGAAAAAACAAATTAATAATTCGAATAAACTTCGACTAAAATAAATAATTTTTCTCTTTTAATAAATATATATGTGTATATGTATATATATATATATATTTTTTTTTTATTTTGATGAATATTAAATAATCAATTTTATTAAAATTTGAACACATACAGAGAGACAATTGATCTTATTTCATATTTATTTATTTATTTTTTATTTATATATTTATTTATTTATTTTCTTTTTTCCTCCCCTTTTAATCTACAACAAATAATAATCTAATCGAGATATTAATACACGTGAGCCTCGTCGTTCGTCGAGAACATGCTTTGCTATATCGTATTTTGCTGCCTTGATAAGTAGAGAGTAAAAGCTTATTTGGATGACGCGAGAGATATACGATTTTCTAGATAGTGACAAGATTTAGTTAACGAATGTAGAATACCGTGAGCAATAGTGAGAAAATGAAGAAAATTAAAGAAAGGAAAAATAAAAAAAAGTAAAGAAATAAGAAATAAAAAAATAAATCAAGAAAGTAAGAAAAAAAAAGGAAAGAAAGAAAGGAAAAAAGAAGCGTTAAACGCAACCTTTGTGTCGATGTATTTCTTCTGTCTATGTATCGGTGGCTCGTTTAAAAAAGTAAGAAAACTTTTATGAACGGATGTAATGAAAGAAAAGTTTTAAAAACATAATGAAACCTTTTTCTCCTTTCGATATATATATATATATTTTTTTTTTCTCTCAAAGGTACAACTAAAATAAAAAAAGAAAGAAAGAAAAATAAATTAATAAATAAATGAATGAATGAATGGATGGATGAATGGATGAATGGATGAATGTATGTATGTTTTGCACAATTATATTTTTCTTTCAAAATTATTTCCACGACTTTAATATATACCTGAAGTCTCGTCCGATTGAAACAATCTCTTGTTTATATTTATTATTAAAATTTATATAATAAAATGACACACAGGTTGTGACGCCATTTCATTTGGATAATTGATCGAAATAAATAAAAAGTAAAAAAAGTAAAAAAAAAAAAAAGATAAAGAAAAATAAAAATAAAAAAGAAAGAACAAAAAAAGCACATTTATTTTAATCATACACAGGGCGGGGTGAGCGCAAAGAGAGTGTCATGGATATTCCTGAAAGATTCTTGGATCGAAATAGTGAATCAGATGAAGACGATAAATGGAGGTAAATCATTTTATCAATGTATTATTATTAATAGACAAATTTTTATTTTCATTCGATATATGATATATTAAGTGGACCGGAAAGTAATGTCGCTTTCTTAAATTAAATTCAAATGAATAAATTTTTAACAAGTTTTTATTTTTAATCACAATCAAATATCGACATGCGCAGAAACGACATTACTTTCCGGTACAGCTAATATGATGTATTTCATAAAAAATGTAATTAAAAATTTTTTGTTTAATTCTTTTCATAAAGAATTGTTTTTTATATTTTTTTTTTATGTTATATACGCATTAAATGTTGTAAATTGAAGAAATACTGCTTAATTTAAATATAGATATATTTATATATATAAATAGAATAGCATAAAGTGTTAGAAAATTTTCGAAATTTATTTTTTCATATTTAATATGAAAGTTCAATTTTTTCTTTTATTTATAAAACAAAGTATATATATATATAGATACAGATAGTTACATATGTATAATATAGATATAGATATATATGTATGTATGTATGTGTATGTATAAATCTCTTTAAAATTCCAAAAATCATAATGTTAAATAAATTTAATCATTTGAATTAAAGAAATGAAAACTAATGTTAAAAGTTTAATGAAAAAATTTTTATTAGACCAACGAAAATAATATTTAATAAAATTATATATATATACATATACGCACATACATATATATATATATATATATATATATATATATATATATATACGCATATATAAAATTTTAATTTGTTATATACAATTAATGATCACAGTCTGGCAACTAAAACTGAAAATGATCTCGACTTGAAGCTAGGACGAGGTCAAATTCTACCAAAAGGCTTCAAAATGACAAGCGGTAAAGTTTTATATGAACAATCAAACTTTACATATATATTATATATATATGTATATGTATAAGTATATATATATATATATATATATAAATAATACTTGTATTTTTTGTTTAGGTCTACAATACGGCGAAGTGAAATTAGGTTTTTGTTTGAGCAAGGGTACTCTCGAGGTTGAAGTTATTTGTGCGAGGGATATCTACCCAAAAGAAAAAGATGAACCCGGTAAAGAAATACATTTTCATCTGAAGTTTTTCAACTAGAAGATATACGAATCTTTTGTTTTTTCTTTTTCTTTTTTTTATGTATCTTTTAAACTAAATCGTAGTTTTACAGAGACAAACGAATTTCATGAAAAATTAAATGTCTCCCCTAATTTGATACTTCGTTTATCTTTTTCGATAAGAGTATATATGTGCACAGATGCATATATATATTTATTTAAAACTACTATTTATTTAAAATTTAGAATTTATTTTAACTAAAATTGAAACTTTTCGATATCTAAAATTGTTTCTTGAAATAATAAATAATTCTGTCATAACCAATATAATAATAATAATAAATATAAAGAATCTAATTCTTAACAGTCTTTATGTTTCAAATGTCTTCAAAAAAACAAGAAAAAGAAAAAAACAGAAATTTCACCGATTATTCAAAAATATTCAGATAAGTTGCAATTATAACGTTCTAAATATATCTAAGTTTTCAATTACATCTATCTAATAATGTTAATACAATGAACAGCATACCGATAATAAATATAAAAAAAAATTAATACTTCGACAATCTTTAAATATATATATATATATGAAAGAAAAAGAAAATTATTTAAATAATTAAATAAAAAGAAACAAACAGCATTAATGAGAAAAAAAATTTTCTTGCGAGTTAAAAGATAAATGTGATCTAATTAAAACTACAATTACGATCCGATCATGATTTATTCGTCTAATTGTATATGTTTTTTTCAAAAATCAGATACCTACGTGAAGACATATTTACGAGACGGTGAAAGATGGTTGCAGAAAAGAAAGACAAGAGTTGTTCGACATACACGTAATCCTCAATATCGTCAGACCTTGAAATACAACAGCTGCGATGCCCTCGGTAGAAATATTTTAATAATGTTATGGGAGAAGAAACAAGGATTCGAAAGTAACCAAGGTTTGGGTGGCGCCGAAGTGAACTTTGATCTGTTACCATTGACCCGTTTAACCGTTGATTGGTATACTCTCTTCCCGATCCATACATTAGGTACACAAACAGCAGACTCACCATGATGGCTAAGGGAAAAATGGGCTCTCGAAGCTGGCGAACTTGATCTCAGACTGAGTCTTTTACTCAAGGATGAGAGCGAGTCCGTCGTTAAGATCATCTCTTGATGGAAATTCCGTCTAATTGTATCTTACAAAAGAAATTTTATTTCTTATATTTATTTCCGAATTAATATTTGTTTTATCTGAAGGATCACTGTGAGTTGACGATTCAAATTATTTTTTGTCTCTTTTGTTTTCTTTTTTTTTTTTTCTTTTTTTTTTTTCTTGATATAAAATTTAACGAAGAATGGATATACAATATCCTTAAATTTAATAATCAGCGTGGGGCTCTAATGTTGCTTGGTTGATTATGATAGATCAAAATCTTTCGTTTACTAAGAGGCAACAAGTCAAACAAGCCAGGCTTGTTGTAGTTTTACGATCTAAAATAAAAGAAAAGAAAAGAAAAAGGGAGGAAAGATAAGAAAAAACAAATATTAAGTAAAACAATATAAAGTAAACAAATATAAATAAAAACAAATATTAAAAGTTTTGAAGGAAAGTAATTTAATTTTAAAATGGTCTAATAACTTTTGGATCATATAAGAGAACTTTTGGTGCCCACTCTGTATATATATACACATACATATATATATACATATATATATATAAATCGAACGGTAAAGGTCAATGACCTTTTTGTTTTGATCCAAATTATAGTATGTGGGTTGTTCGTTCGAATATGATATAAACAAATTTTGTTGATTCATGTCGGGAAAGACAATCATATGACTTAGTGACGAACTGTTCGTTCTTTTTATTATTATTTTTTTTGTTATTTTTATTATTTTTTTTTTTTTGTTATTTTTACTATTATCTTTTTTTTATGAAATTTGGAGAAAAGATATAGTATATATATAGTATATATATATATATATACTATATATATATATATATATATATATATATATATATACACTAAGTCAAAGTCAAGTAGTAAAGGTCAATGACCATTTATTTGTTTTTAACGTAAATTAATTTCGTGCATTTGTATCGACAATGACAATCATATCGAGACAATTATTCTATGTAATTTATCGAAAGACAATCAAAATTATACTAAATTTTACCTTTTTTTTATTTCTTTCTCATTTTTTCTTTTTTTTTAATCTTTATTTATTTAAAATATTTTTTTTCGCCACTCACAGTAATCACAAGCTAAACTTTATGAAGTATTAAATTCATCTATAATTTTCACTATAATGTTGCGTCCAATTCGTGTTCCTCTACCAACAACATTAAAAAAAAATCGACAGATTTATTAATTATATAAATAAATAATAATAGAGGAAAATATACACGCATATATATATTGGCTAAAAAAATATGAATATATTGTGTATGATTCTGTTTTTATATATATAAATATATATTAATGATTAATTTTATATAAATTAATTATTATATAATTAATTATTATATATCCATTATATATATATATATATTATAATAATAATTATTATATAATAATATTATTGTGTTATATATAATCTATTTGTGTGTGTACAATAATGATTATAATAATTATTATATAATTTATATGAAAAAAGAAATTTATATAAAATTAATCATTTTAAATATTAATATTCGAACAGAATCAATCTCTCAGCAATATACATACATAAAAGAAAAAAAATATTGACATGTTATGATCCAAGATTAACACATACACATACACACGTACAGACATACATACAGAGACAAAAAATAACATGTCTATATAATGGTTTCAGCAATAAAAGCGTACCTGCGTTCAACTGTTGTTTCGAACGATGCGCGAATTATAATGATCGATAAAAGCAATTATTTTTCTTCCAATTTTATCGTAAAATATATAAAAAAATAAATAAATAAATGAACGAAGCTAAAAAAATAAAGAAATTAAGAAAGAAAGAGAATCAAGATTAAAGGAAAGAAAATGTTGTAACGGAAGAGCGAACGCGAACCACGTAACGTCGATGATTGATCGATGTATATAAGATTGAAAAAAAAAGAAAAAAAAAAAAATATATATATATATATATATATATATATATATATATATAAAAGTATACAAACGAGAATCCATTTTTCCCAAAAAAATGCATAAAGGATTATGAGAAAAAAATAAAAAGTCAAATCGATCGAACGATATAATCGAAAATCGATCGATTCGTAAAGCCTTATCAAGACTTTTCCTATTGACTTCGGTACAATATTTTAAAATCGAGTCTTGTTGAAATCTGATTTTATTCTCTTCTCTTATTTACTAATTACTTTTGTACATTTTTATTCTTATCTTATTTAAATCTAATTAATAAAAAAAGGTCAATGGAACCATCGATTATAACAACTAATTTTTATTCATCTATTCTTTTTTTTTCTTTTTTTTTTTTTTTTTTTGTTTATTTTTTTAATCACAATCAAAGATGATGACAATCAAGATCATCGTGATTTTAAACGCCAAAATTTCTTTATGAATTGAGAAATAAGCGGACAACAACAAAAAAAAAATAATTTGTAGACGATATCGATGGTTTCTCGCCTTAAATCATTTTAAACGAAAAGACAATCTATTTAATAAAAAAAAAATAAATAAATAAATAAATAAATATAATAAATAAAGTAAAGCTCGCTGGTCGAGCTCAATAAAAAATATGATTTAAAATAATCAGAGGTGAGGGAAGAGAGTAAAATGCAAAAAGAAGATAAAGAAAAAGAAGAAAAAGAAAAAGAAAAAGAAGAAGAAAAAGAAGAAGAAGAAGAAGAAGAAGAAGAAAGAAGAAAGAAGAAAGAAGAGAAAAGAAAAGAAATAAGAGAAAAATAACTAACAAATGAAATCGAGACTTAGCAGCCAATTTGAATAATATACAAAAAATTTGGTGTTTAGAGGTCGCACAATTTTTTTAGCTAGTAGGATGATATACCGACATATAGCGCAGGAAGTATATTATTTGGAAGATCATTTCATAATGACAGTTTCGTCATTTTGGCCATTGCATGTTCTTTCGAAGAAAAAAAAAGTTAATTTTATAATTAATTTAAAAAAATAAAGAAAAAAAAAAATTCAATTAAAAAAATCAAAAGTAAATTAAAGTGTTTTGTGTGAAGCTCTTAATTTTAATTTTATATTATTATTATTATTATTATTATTATTATTATTATTATTATTATTATTATTATTATTATTATTATTATTATTATTAATAGTAGTAGTGTAGTAGTAATAGTAGTACTTTTATGTGAAATATAACAATTTTTAATTTTTAGATCATAAATATTTTTATTTTTTTTAATTTTTTACTTTTAAAAATGAAATTTATATATTATCTTATATATTATATAATAATTCAATTTTAATTTATTATTATATGAGAAAATTTATTATTATTATTATTATTATTATTATTATTATTATTATTATTATTATTATATTTATATATTATACTTTATAATCATGTATAAAATGAAAATGATTAAGATTTTTTATTTAAAAATGATACAAAAAATAATCTAAATAAAGTATTTACACAAATGATAGTTTAGCATATAATAATAATAATAAAAATAATAATGATAATATAATAAATTTCAATATTTTCAATGAGTTCAATAATGACAATAATTTAAATATTTAATTGAATTTAATTGAGATTAATTCGTTTAATTTTTCTTAATATGGTTAATGAGAAAACGAAATGATTGTTTAAAAAATAAGACCAAAGTAATGGCCAATGTGATGTAAATATATATACATATATATGTATGTGTCATATATATATATATATATATATATATATATATATATGAATTTTGAATATATATGTATATATATAAAAATTTAAACTGTAGTATATAACAACCCTTTATATAACAAAGGATATAAAAGAGACCGTGAATTGTTCAGACATATTGCGCTTACCCCGCCCGAAGTAGAGATAGGTGATTTAAACGTGATAACATTGAACACTTTAATTTTAACTACCTAACGATATATAGTATCTTCGTGATCTTTTACAAAATATCGAAAATAATATAACGACCGCATTATTATTATTATTATTACTAATATTATTATATTATAATATAAGATAATATCTACGATGAATCCGTAACTGTGAAGGATATTGTCTAAAAGTCATAGATTCTAAACAAAAACGATGTCGTTAGAATAATAACACTAAATTATTATATTTTTATATGACGACTTGTTGCGATTATTTGATTTGATTTGATTTGATTTGATTTGATTCATTTTTCTTATTCTTTAAGGCAACACAAAAGAATTTTTTAATTAAAATTTTTTTTATTATTCTTTCATATATATATATATATATATAAGTTATATAGATTTAAAATATATTATTACATTATTATATGATACTGACATAAAATACATGTATGAACATTTTTAAGAGACAACGGAGTCGATATAAAAATATAATAATTATAAATAAAAACAAACCACAAAAAAGAATTAAAAAAAAAAAAAAAAAAAAAAAGAAAAAGAACGCGCGCGTCTAAATTATTTGTCGAGAGAATCGCGATGAGTAATCAAAACGTACATATGCGTATATTGCTGACACGTTATTAGAAAATGGTGTGTCAATGTTCCCCATATCACAATAATTATCAATGTGAATACATGTGTATAGATATTGTGTGTATGTGTGTGTGTGTGTGGATATGTGATAAAATTCAGGATGTTAGATAAACGTATGTTGTAATGTCAAAGATGATATATGACGACGGCTAGATTATAATTAAATAACAAAACAAAACAGAAAAACAAAAAAAAAATGAAAACACTATGATCGCAATCACAATATACTCGATCTTGTCTTCTAAACATTCTTATAAAATAGCTTGCATATGTATATATATATACATATATATATATGCGGGTAATGTGCACTATTTATGTCAACAATTATTTAGATTCGGTGAAAAATACTTCTCAAAGAAAAAAAAAAAAAGAACAGAAAGAAATACGATGACCTTCTTTTCTACTCTCTATATCTTTCGATACTGATAATGGAATAAAAAAAAAAAAAAAAAGAAAAAAATAGAAAAAAAGAAGCCTAAACTATCCTAAAAAATAGAAAAAAACATTAAAAAATATAAAAAAAAAAAAACAAAAATAAACTTTACGCTTTCTAAACTAATCAATCTCTCTTTATACATAGAAAACATAATTGCATAAATAAATAATACATATTTACGATATCTGATAACGCTGTGAGTTATAGCTTGTACACTTCTTCTTATCGCAAATAGAGAACGCCACGGATTGAGATTCTATCAAATAAATATTTCATATCGAATATTTCAACTGAACGATTCAAAAACGATTATCTCGAACAATAAAAGAAAGAAAGAGAGAGCGTCAAAATAATAAAAAAAAAAAAAGAAACAGAGCAATTTCTAATCGTACTTTAAAGAGGTCTCATAAAGAAAAAAAAAAAAAATAGAAAATAAATCATTCATATAATCTATAAATTCTATATTTCGATTTAATGACGTGACTTCGAGTGTACCAAATTTCAATTTAAAATATCTTCTAGAAAGAGAGAGAGAGAGAGAGAGAGAGAGAGAGAGAGAGAGAGAAATAGAGAGAAAGAGAGAGAGAGAGAAAGAGATACAGAAAGAGAGAGAGACAGACAGACAAATAGAGAGAGAGAGAGAGATACAGAAAGAGAGAGAGACAGACAGACAAATAGAGAGAGAGAGAGAGATACAGAAAGGGAGAGAGACAGATAGAAAAAAGGGATAAGGTATGGCATTCAAATGGAATTTGGATTAGATGAATGTTTTGCGCAACGACTATGAAAAATTTCTTTAATAAACATTTCAACGTTTTGCTATTAAGTATCGCATAGACAATCCTAACGGACGATTAAAAAGCCTCTATTTATTGGAAAATGAAAAGACTATATAGAAATATATAAATATATATAAATATATATATACATATATATATATATGTACACAGACATATATTCTTTCGTGATTAGCTTAACGCATTGTAGATGCGTTTTCTACTAATTATTCGAATTAATTAATGACTAATTATTAACAGCTATTACTACTGTTATAGATACTAGTATATTACATACTTATTGCTATTAATCTATTCTATTTACCATTTAAATTCTCTTTAACAATAGTTCTACGCGATTTACTGGCCATATAGTGAATATACAAATTTTATATATGTATATACATGTATACATATATATACATATATATATATATTTTATATATATATATACATATATATATATATATATATATAAATATAATATATATTATGCGAAGAAAAATTAAAGAACATTTATATCAATTATATAAAGAAATATGCGATCGAATCAAGTAGATTTCTTTTCTTTTTTTTCACATAGAAAATATTAACGGATGATTTGAAAATGGAATGATAAAAAATGGATAAATTAATCTGATATCAAATGAATTTGTTATGAATTGATGAATTTACATGAATTGTTAATCATTTTTAAAAAGTTACGATAGTGTTCAGTATTATATAATCAAATTATTATGATTTATGATTATGTTATTAATCATTTAGGATTATTTATCGATTTTCTGTGATTTAATACGTGGTGCCTGAAAACAGGCAATACTTCGTACTTCGTTGATAATGTAGCTTAAGAGTGCCTTTTATCAATGAGAAAAAATTTGCAAGCCCCTTTAAGAATGCTATACATTCGTACATATGTGTAATAATAAATTCTCGTAGTTAAGTTAATGTAACCGATCATAAAAACTTACCGACAAATTTCTTACCGACATGTGATACTCTACTAGCTACATTACCGACAAAGTATAAAACTGCCTGTATCAATTCGATATACATTTAATATTGAAAAGTGAAATATGCTTTGCTAATGAAAATTCGAAAGTCCATTTTTATTCAACTTTATGATATTTTTACATTGTTATTTATAATTTTTATAAGTTAACAAAATTCAGATTCGCTATTGGCCATTTTCAATACATTAATATCTTCGATTAATCTCATTCAAATGAAAAGGAAAGAAAAATCTTGTTCTTGTACTTGATTATTCTTGTCAAATGATTTATCACTGTCTATCTTTAAATCATTTTTTTTTTTCACAACTATTAAGTCACATTTTCATAATCGACAGAATGGCCTAGATATTTAACAATCGAGCATAACCATCTCAGGTTTGCACTATTATCTAACTATTAGTACTACTATTACTATTACTATTATTATTACTATTACTATTACTATTACTATTACTATTACTATTACTATTACTATTACTATTACTATTACTATTACTATTACTATTACTACTGTATTTCGCCTGAAGCAAAAAAGAAAAGAAAGAAAGAGAGAAAAAAAAAATAAAGAGATAAAATAACGATTAATACATACATATAAATACATAAACGTTTACGAGTAAAACGAACGCTGTATTAACTTTGACAATCGAATCTATTAATCCAAAAGAAATCTTAAAAAAAAAATCATACGTATAAATATATACAATTGATAAATAAATAAAATATTTAAAATATATATGTATGTATATAAATATATATAAATATATATATATATATATATATATATATATATATACATATAAAAATAAAAAAGAAAAAAAAAAAGAGAAAAAAACAATATTATGAATGTATGTAAGAATAAAATAAAATAAAATAAGCGCGCGCGTACGTGTAATATATAACTTAACGATGTTTGAAGTATGCGAAAGGTTCGTAGAAGAAAAGAAAATAGCAGTAACAAAAGTACAGATAAGACAGGGAGAAAAAGAGAGATACAAAGAGAGATATTATTATTGTACTTTTATGTACGTCGCAAAAGCGACAAGATGGTGTGTGCTGCTTTACGTTTGAAATAGAAAGTATCGAAGAAAATATTTTTGAAAAAATTTCTTAGCTAATTATGCTAATCGAAGAGGTGCTAACAGATTATCACACTTTGTCCCTATTTAATTAAAGGAATATTATATTCACATATGATGGCAAATGGGAAAAAATATTGCAAAATTAAAAATGATGAGAAAGAGAGAAAGAGAGAGAGAGACAGAGAGAGAGAGAGAGAAAGAGAGAGAGGAAGATAAAACGATATTCAAATGCTAATCTCTTCCAATACATATCTCTATCGTACATACATACGTTCATATGTAAATACGTATATGTACACGATTCGTTCTAATTTCTAAAAATAAGTGAACGTTACAATTTATCTTTAATTAATTTATTAATATTATTGTTATTATTATTATTATTATTATTATTATTATTATTATTATTATTATTATTATTATTATTATTATTATTATTATTACTATTATTATTATTATTATTATTACTATTATTACTATTATTATTATTATTATTATTATTATTATTATTATTATTATTATTATTATTATTATTATTATTATTATTATTATTCATCATTATTATCTCGCATTAATCTAACTCATTGAAGAGAATTATATAAAGTTTATTGAAGAAAAAATGGAGCTAATAATTATGTACAACTACATATTATATATAATGATTGTACACAATCGAGATGGATTTTTCCCGCGTATTTTCAATATCGTGCACATCCTTTTTAACGCATGCATACATGCATATATATGCATGCATATATATACAAAACAAAACACTACATAACACACTAGCTCGAATACGGCCTAAAAACTAACCTAAAAGCGAGGAAGAGAAAACGAAGAATCGATTCTCGAAATATATATAAACATATATATATATAAATATATATATATGTATGTATGTATATATATATATATATATATATATATATAATATTCCCAGTCGATAAAAGAGCCTAGTATAGACTTATAATAATATTATAATTAAGTATTTTTAAGAGATGCAAAGTATATGTATATCGAAATCTATCGAAGATTAAAAAAATAAGGAAAAAATAAGAGTGAGAGAGAGAGAGAGAAAAAGAGAGAGAGAGAGAGATAAAAAGAAAATGGAAGTCATTCGAAAAGCATCGAATAATTACCGACCGAGCATGAGTATTCGCCATTTTATAATTTTTTATATATATATATTTTTTTTTTGTTAGTTTTTCTTTTATCACGATTGTTATGACAATAATTATGTTTTTACGATAATGAATATCAATGAAGAAAATAATAGTAATAATAATATTTGCTTTTTTCGACAAAATGTATATATATATATTTTTATTTTATACATATATAAAATATATATTATTCTAGACAATTTGTAATATCTCTAAAAAAAAAAAAATTCTAAAGATTGAAAATTAATTTTTTTTATTTGTAATATTAAATTCATACTCTTATGCGTTTTATGTTTTGTTCACACATAAGGACTATTCGGCAGATTGTAGAAAGATTGTAGAAATATATACATATATATTTGTGCTGGAAAGAGTATACTCTTAAGAAAAAAAAAGAAAAAAGAAAAAAAAACCATGTAGATAAAACAGCCATAGACGATACGTTATTGTATGAAATAATAAATGTGGTGTCACTAATTTGCGTTGGATGTTGATTATGTCGTGCATGCATCAAATTAGAATTAAAGATGCAGATAATAAAATTAATAGAAGAAATAAATAAATAAAATAAAAAAGAAAAAGGAAAGTATCTCATGTATCAGTTTATTGAGTTACGAAATAACTTAAATTTTTTTTTTTTTTTTTTTTTTTTTTTTTTTAATATAAAATATTTTTTATTTTAATATTTCTATATTAGATGGCATTTAGTGTCGCCCGAAAAAAATATAAAATTAATTTTCCAATCCCCAAAATATATATTATGTTCATAATATCGAATAAATATAGACATAATAAAATATAATATTTTTTTATCAACATATAATGACCTATAATAAATTATGACAAAGGATTAGATTTAAAATTTGTTTGTCATTATATAATATAAAATTATATACTCTATTATCAAGACTTTTTACAAAAATCTTATTAATATTTTACACAATAGTACGACAATGTACATTTTTTTTATTGCTACGTCGAAGCTATCAACTGTTTAATAAGACAATGGAATTATGATGGGAGTTGACTTTGATAATCAATGAGATTGATTAATTAACAATTACGATTGTTCGATAAAAATTGTCGTTTTTGTCATGAAAAGGCCGTTAAATATAATTAGTCAAATGATATTATAAACTTCCAATGTCATTGAATCTTTTCAATTTTTCGGGGAAAACATCTTTGAAAAGTACAGGATCAGCACGAAATTCAACAGATTGTAATGGCATTGTTCCATAGATAGATGAAAATCTATTTATACATTGTGTACGTTCAACCATATGTGTCAAATCTGCTGATAACATTTCGGTATTTGTACACTCTGGACATCGAAATTTCTTTTTTGGTGTTACCTATTAAAAAAAAAAAAAAGATTTGTCCAATTTGATGCTAATTAATCTTCTTATTTAAAATTAAAGCTACAAGTAATAATAATAAAAATTACCTTTATCGGAGCTTTTCCTGTTATATTAGCAACTAAAAAATTCATTGCTATATCTTCACAATTCATATGTTCGTCTACCCATTCTTTAATATCACCTGGCATCGCGGTTGTATACATATAATTCCAATACTGCAATAAACAATGATTTTTTTTTTTTCAAAAAAGTAGACAATAATTAATGTAAAAAATAAGAAATAACATATCGTACTTATACGTGTCTTCGAACAGACATAGAAAATGGAGTTCGGGTTAAAGGTATTTACAAAAGGACATAATGTTAAAATGCCAAGGATTGTTCGTGCCTATAAAATTTTTACATAAGAAGATATAATTATGGAGTTGGTTAATCGTAGATTTAAATTTTCCCCCGTTTTAAAAATGACAAATGTTAAAATATACATACCTTGTGATGAAAAGCAGCACCAGTTAAAACCATTGAAATACTATTAGTCCATTCACTTTCATATTTCCAACAATTAGTAGTGTTATCCCACATGTGAATACGAGATGGAAATCCAACTATTCTGTCTGGAAATTCCCTCCAAACCTGCAAATATCATTGAAGTGAATGAAAGCGTAACTCATAAAATAATTTAACAATTCAATAATAATAAATAATACTTCATAAGCAAATTCTACTTCGTCAGTCGTTAACATAATAATATCATCGTCTATTGAAAGTACTGCTTCGGTTTCTATTTCGTCATATGGATAAAATCTGTTTGACAATTTATTTTCTTTTGTTTGAATAACTTTTAACGGTTTAGTTAGTTTTGGCCATCTTGAAGCTGTAATATATTAAAATGACCAATATATATGATTATTATATGATTAGTAACAGTAATAATATTAATTTATTGTACATACAATGAGGTGGATCTTTTTGTTGATTATTCCAAATAACTAAAACTTTGGATAAACTTGGCACTTTTACTATTTTATTGATTAAAATAAATAATAATTCTAGCCTGTCGTACGTTAAGATAACAGCTGTGAATCCTCTTGTCTTGGGAGCAGTTAATGGTAGAAAAAGTGGAGAAATTTTATCCTGTTTATAAATATATATATATATATATATATATATATATATATATATATATATATTTATATATATATTTATATATATATTTATATATATATATATATATATATATTTAATATATGTTAAATATATTTATTATATTCTTAATAAACATATTTTATACATATATATATAAAATCAGTTTTTCTTTGTGCCTAATGAATATATTATGTCTTTGATAATTTACCTTATGGGAAGGTATATTCCAATATATATAATCCCTTGCAAAATTTGTAAATACACGATCTGCTAATATCTCCAAAGTTGTATCTGTTATTTTTTGCATGGACTTAAAATATCTTTTATAAAGCCATGTACCTTGCTCTCGCAATTCTACAATTCTTTGCTGAGATATTCTCTTTAATATTGATATTACTTGTAGAACATCTATTTCACGAACAAATATTGCTGCTCTAAAAAATTATCAAAAATTATAAACATCAAGATTTTTATATAATTAAATGAATGATAAATATAATATCTGTATAGTTATAAATATCAAACCTTGTCCAGTCTATCATTCCATAAAATGGCATAACCAATGAATCCGCCACGATTACTGGTATACAACCAGCTGCCATAGCTTCTAATAAAACACTTTGTGCTAACCTTGCTCCACGTATTACGAAACAAAATGTGGCTGTCTAAAAATACAAAAAATGTAAAAATACTTTCGTGTCCTTATTTTACATAAATATTACTATATTATAGAAATAAATTTTTTTTAGGATGTTACATACTTGAAGTACAGCAGGGTATTTATAAACATCTTTTCCAATACAGCGTACTGTATTATTCATGGGACTATATTGTAAACATGGACCAAGTAATAATATTTCTTTTGGAAAAGAACTTTTAAGCTCTATTAAATCTTGTTCAAAAGCAGAATTAATATTAATTTGAGATGACATAAGCAACCATATTCTAAAAAAATTAAAAATAAAATTATTAAATGGATAGATCTTATTCCTCATGGATATCTATTTTTTAAATTTCTTTCTCATAAATATCATTAATACCTTTTAATTTTAATATTTCTATTGAAATTAGTTAAAAATGAGCTATAAACAGGTAAACTGATATCAAATCCAGATCTGTAAGTTAATGTAGATAATCCAGCACCAGCAATCATAGCTTTTCCAACAGAAACATCAAGAACGGTATTATAATCTGGAACGCTTCCTGGTACCATATTGAATATTAAATGATTTTCTCCACCGTTCCAACTATTATTATAAGATAAAAATACTGCAATTATTTGTAAATACAATACATGTTTAAAATACACAATCTAGATTTATAAAATACTTACAATGGTAATGTTTTCAATGCTTGTGATACTTCTTGCAATTTCAATCTATTTTGATTGAGAGTATCGATGGAGGGAACAAATATACATGCTTCGTGCGGATTTGAAGTGTAAAACTTACTTGATATAAGAGCATTTAAGATTTGATAAAACTCTTTAGTCATTTGACTAGTTATTGGTTTATGCGATCCATTCAAATATGTTTTTGGAGGGTATACATATACTAAAGGTTTATTGCCTCTACTACCACAACGATATACGTTGAAACAATTGAAATATGTACAAGAAGAATTGGTAATATCAGCTGCCGGTGAATCCGCACTTAAAACCTCAGTAGGTAGTGTATTTATATTAGTTAAAACAATTGCATTATAAATTGAATTTTGTGGAGTATCTCCAAATTTAAAAACATGATATGCAGCGATTAATATGATAATTAATGTAAACAAAAATAAAGTCACAACAAATAAATTGTGATAATGATACGGTAAACGTATTGTTTTTAAAGATAACCTCGTCGGTAGAACCATCTTACATACTTATCAATATAATTATTAACGTGAATACACTTTACTTATACGTCACATTGTAGAAAAAACGTTGAAATTCTACGATCAGCTGATAATCGCTGAACGAAATACGCCATTTTTATTTTCGTTTTTGTATATACATATGCACGTATATTTCTCTCAATTTCATATTTAATATTTAATAAAAGAGTAGAAAAGATATTATATTGACATTTAACATATCAATACATAATCATTTTTTAAGAAAAACTATAAAAGTATATAACGCTAAGTAGTGTATATGACATTTTATTTTAAATTTATTTACGATTGTTAACTTGCATCTAGGATTTGACGTATGTAGTACAATCTAGTCCCTATTTGTTTCTATACCTTAGTTATGAATTTTTGGTACACCCTGATAATGATTCTGCGCGGAAATTCTGATATTATTTTTTAAATTGATTAATTTTTTTTTTTTTAATCGTCTCCTAAATATTGATGAACTATAGATTTCCGTTGAAAAATTCAAATGTTATTTAAAACGTATCATTCTTGGTAGTTCTCGTCCAATGTAATTTTTTCATAAATGTTTAACGTATAATGTGTTAATAATAATTAGTGGCTATATATATTTCAAATAATTACAATTTTTTTTATATTTAGAAGTATAAATTAACATACGTTATGTATATATATATAATTTACGAACCTAGTAATATAACCTAACCTATAAAAACATATGGGCGTACAATTCGTTGACAAAACAATAGGATAAATATTTGTAATGTTCAGTGCATTAAAAATGTTATGAGATAGAATGTATCCAGCAAATCATAAGACTATTTTCGTATTAGACCATACGCCTTATTTTGGTATATCTGCGGAATGCCCATTAGAATTCGACTTTTTAAAAAGTCGTGGGCAAAATTTAATACCATTAGCTCCTGTTTGTAAATCATTATGGACTACAAGTGTCGAAGCATCTCTTGAATATTGTCGCATTGTTTGGGACTTATTCCCGACTGGCAAATTGGTTTGTAAATATATTATACAATAAAGTGATGATTTATGAAACTTATTATTAATTCATATTTTTCTTATAGATCAGATACGTCGTGACCGATCGTGCAGCTTATGTATTGAACTCATGGAGTCCACTTCAGCAAAATTTAACTCACGTAATTATTTCTTAAAAATCTGTGATTTATATGTTATCTTGTATTGCGCGATTAGACCTTTCTTAAACTTATTTAATTTTAGATAATGAATGGAACCGCCATTCTTGGCGTACCGACAAAAAATCCAGAACCAGGAGAAGATTATTCGGTGATACATGGTCTAAGAGTAGCTATAGAAACGCTCAATGAATGTTCCGAGATTCAACACGAAAAGAGAACTTCTTTGAATGAAAATACCAATAAGCTTTTAAATAGGGGTAGAGTAATTTGTATTACAAGTGCGCGAGATAATAGTAACATGAAAAGTTTAGAAAATATATTTTTGAATGAATTAACTCAAGAGAATAAAACTGCTCTAGCTTCGGATCAGTAAGTACTTCTTTGAATATATTCCTTATAATAAATATAAAATATGAATTAATAATAAGTTTCATAAATCACAATAGAGTGTGATTTATGAAACTTATTATAATTTATATTTTTCTTATAGATTAGATAAGCCACGTTTTAGTTTTCTTATAGATCAGTAAGTACTTCTTTGAATATATTTCTTATAATAGATTTAACATATCTTCTTAATTTTATTGCAGTTTGATGCCAATAGACTTCTGTCATTTAGTTATATTAAATATCTGCCCTAATAACATAGAATCACAAGTTACCAGCCAAGGACCACGGGAGGTATTTGTTATTAAAATTTTTTTTTATTTGTTTTATACTTTGATAAAATGATAAGAGTATTTTTCATTTTCATTTTCAATATTTATAAAAAAGGTTTCACCTCTTTTGATGGTGGAAGTGCATTCAATAAAGGCTCCTGCATTACATTCAAAGTTATCCCATCTTATTTTATCGCATTACGATTTAGCCAGTACAACGGTAACAGGAATACCAATGAAAGAAGAACAAAATGCCAGTTCTTCTGCAAACTATGACGTAGAAATATTTCATTCCTCTGCGGCACATTCTGCAATTTTGAAAGGTATATAATTAATTATTAAAATTTATCTAAACATTATACATATATATTTTATTATATATATGTTTATTATAGGTAATCCACAAGATTCAGCATTACTAAAAACATTTAGAAGATTCGAAGAAGGTTCAGAGTACGAAACAGTAACTTTAAAATGGTGTACACCACGAGGTTGTAGCGCATCGGAAATGCAAAATTGCACGGCAATGCATAGGATTACTCCTGTGGATGTAAATAGTAGGCCGTCTTCTTGTTTAATTAATTTTCTTTTAAATGGTAGATCAGTAATGTTAGAAATGGCAAGAAAGAGCGGTGGAAAGACAATATCTCATTTACTTGCTGCTCACGGTGGTGAAATCTTTATACATACATTATCTACGGCAAGAAGTGTCCTTGAAGATCCACCTTCCATCAGTGAAGGTTGCGGTGGTCGTGTTACAGATTATAGAATAACTGTAAGTTTAATTTTTTTTTTTCTTTTTTTTCTTTCTTTATTTCTTTCTTTCTTTCTTTCTTTCTTTCTTTCTTTTTTTCTTTTTAATCTAAATATTTATCCTTTTTCATTACATAGGATTTTGGATCTCTTATGAGAAATAACATGTTAGTGCCTTTAAAACGTAGTCCAAACAGTACTCCAGAAGGACCAGTGGAAAGAATGAGACCAAGATTAGAACGTCATACAAAATATTGGCCAATTACAATTTCTAGTACTCTGATGTTTAATTTAAAACAAGTAAACAATGATATTATTTTCAATAATATGATCGACTATCGAACGTACCAAAATTTTTATCTTAGGATATACATTATTTTTCAGTTACTCGATCCTTTACCAGAAATTATGATAAAAGAAGAAATAACAGTGGATGAGGTTGTACAATGCAAACAAATAATCTTTAGTATACTTCAATTGGAAGCAAAGCATGAAACATTGTCGATGCCAAGTATAGGTGGTGGACGAGTTGGTAAAGGTGGTGCACGTCGAGAAGAACATTATCGTTTGTTATGGGGGGAATTGGAAACATTTCTTAAACATCATGCGAATAATTCTGCTAATCATTCTGAAGTTCTAAATTGTTTACTCGAAGTAAGAAGCAAAGATGACAAAGATAAAGTTGAATTGGATCAAGCATTACGCGAATTGGATGGGTAAATCCTATTTTCAATTAGTTTGCTATTTACTTTGATATAAAATAAAAACGTCATCGATCTAATATCAATTTATATAAAGTTTTGGAAAGGAGGATGGAACTGCACGAGCAAGTGTGATCAGGGCAACAACGGATTCACCGATGTCACCGCCAGCAAGTACATCGATATCGCTTGGAAAACAAATTCACAAAGGGAATCATCATACACCGAAAACATTGTTAGATATCTGGTTGCAACGAAGTACACCAAAGGAAAAAAAGCCGGATTTTCATGGTAGAATTAATAGTGACGGTCTTAAAGCTAAATTATATCCAAATTTGAAAGAAAGTGGAAGGGAACCTAGAGAAACGATATTGGAAGGATAAATAAAGGTAAGGAATGAATAAAAAAAATAGCAGGATATTAAGTAAATAATACATTTTTATTAACTTCCAATTTTTCTCTTTACTTATTAATAAATATTCTTATTTTTATTAGCAATCAGGAAAAATTAATCGCAGTAAAAATAAAACAAGAAAGATAACATATAAACGTACACCATACATAAGAATGTTTGTAAATAATATTATAACGAAATCTACACAACAAATCAAGACAAATAAATATATATATATATCTAATTTAATTAAATTAGATGTGTATTAGATATATATCTAATTTAATTAATGTACAATTCTTTTTTCGTGTCAATGGCAATGGAAAAAAAAAGAAAAAAAGAACAGAGAGAGAAAGAGAGAGAGAGAGAGGAGAGAGAGAAAATTATTCAATTACGAAAAATATAAATCTTTTATAATATCTATCTAATTATCTAAAATACTATTCATTTAACTCCAAACAAATTTAATAATAAAGATTTATCACGTTCAAGTAACAATCGAGCAAACGAGAATGAAAGAGATAAAGTAAATTAAACAAAAAGTATTCTAATCACAAAATATATATACTGATGTGTATGATAACATGACTCAATGTTGATATATTTGTAAGTCTAATTTAAAAAGGACACATAAATCCGGATCATTGAACGAGTAATAAAAGAGAATGATAGATAGAGAATAATGAAAGAGAGAGAGAGAGAGAGAGAGAGAGAGAGAGAGAGAGAGAGAGAGAGAGAGGAGGGGGGAAGAAAGAAAGAAAAAAAGAAAAAAGTGTATCAGTGTAACAACAGAAGAACGGTAAGGATAGTAACGTTTATCCCGTAACGACCTTGCCGTCCTACGCTGGTATTTTATAGCCAACACGTCGTCGTGTCTGCCGACTGTCTGAGTTAGTATATAAGAGAGAGAGAGAGAGAGAGAGAGAGAGAGAGAGAGAGAGAGAGAGAGAGAGAGAGAGAGAGAGAGAGAGAGAGAGAGAGACGTTGACCTCTTTTGAAAACTATAGGACTTGCGTCTGGGTATGTATCCTACCTCCCACCACCCTTTAAGATTCGCTTGCATCTCCCCCAGTTCCCTCCCGCAAATGGAATTCCATTGCTAATCGATGGTAGGAGGGAGGACAGTAAGCAACAGCAGCAACAGTAAGCAAGCAGCAGGTACACACACACACATACATAAACACAAACAAACACACATACATATATACATATACATATGATGTAGTAGTAATGTAACGGGAGCAACGGGTCGGGGAAAAGAGAATCGACGGAGACGAAAGTGGAGAACCGTACGTTGTATGTGGGGTGGCGGGTGGGAGAATACAAAGAGAGAGAGAGAGAGAGAGAGAGAGAGAGTGAGTGAGTGTGTGAGAGATGAGGAGGTTGAGGAGGAGGAGGAGGAGGGTGGTGGTGGTGGCGGAAGGAACCATGGAATACAAGTTCGTGACGTAACAGTTCATTCATCCCGAGACAGACGATATCACGGTCAATGGTGTGTACATCGTGCGTACGCATATATGTATATACATTGGACTTGGGTCTGGATTGCGTTTTCTCTCTCTCTCTCTCTCTCTCTCTCTCTATCTATCTATCTATCTATCTATTTCTCTCTCTCTCTCTCTCTCTCTCTTTCTCTCTATGATATAATGTATATATATATATATATATATAGATTTGTATATACGTATGCATGTATGTATATATATGTTTTCTCTCTATCTTTGTCTTTTTCTCTCTCTCTCTCTCTCTTTCTCTCCTCTCTCTTTCTCTTTGGATATTCTCGCACATTTTATGCGATAGATCCGAACGTGCGTGTGATACTCTGTGTGTGTGTTAGGTATGTATGTGCTTTTGTAGTAGTAATGTAGTAACGTATATATCGGCCGTGAAATGCACAACACACATGATACATGTGTTCTTACGGACGATACTCTTTGTATATACATACGTTTCTCTCTCTCTTTCTCTCTTTCTCTCTCTCCCTCTCTCTCTATATATATTATCTTTTTATTTATTTTCTTTGTCTTTCTTATCTCGTAATATGATTTCGTATAAATCGGTTTTTTCTTTACTACTACAGTTTAAAACTTTTATTACACCATAGATTTTACAAAAAAGAACAAAGAAAAAGAAAAAGGATTGTTAATACCAATCTAAATCTACTATTTGATGTTAGAATTGATTTGTAATAATCCACCGTAATTTCAAGAACTTTAAACGAAATATACATAAGTAAATATATGTTTATTCATTATCGTAGATCATTGTCATAAAAGATATTCACATTCAAAATCATGAGAAAAGGGATGAGGGATACGATGGGAAAAAGAAGAAGAAAAAAAGAAAAAAGGGAAGAAGAAAAGAAAAAAAGTGTCGAAATTTTAAAATCGCCTTTGTAAATAAACAGAATGATTGATTTATTTACTTGTATTATGTATTATTTTTTCAATTTGATAGAAGGAACCAGTAGTAAACATCGTATATTCGAGCCCCGGAAGGTTTCTATGTTCCGTAGAAAAGCTTATCGATAATGCATAAACCTTATCGATTTTCGGTTGCGTACTCTCCGGTTCCTAGCTTGCGGAGTGGATATCGATCCGTAGCATAGAAGTAGTAGCCATACTTGGTTATATATATATACTCTCAGCTATAGCATAGCCTCTATAATTCATCGTCCTTCGTTCTTCTTCCTGGTCTTTGTATCTACCTTTGTACCTTTATACCTTTGTACCTGCGATATATCTAAAACTACCTTTCTACTACAAGTAACTTTCCGATTTCTTAACAATTTTCTGAGAAAGTAATGAAGTAATAAAATGAAACATTATGATTGTGAAATTTATTTGTAATTATGGATTTATTTATTTCTAATATTATAAAGAAGTATGAAAATATGATATCAATCATTACACGGTTGTAATCCTATTGTAGATTTCTTCTTTTTTTTTTTTTTAATTCGTATTATAGGAGGATTATGTATGTGATAAATGTATGTGCATATGTGCAATAACTTCTTCGAATACAACATACATATGTACTTATACATAGCTAACAAATGATTTTTCAGCATTAATGACAAAAGAATAAAACTTTATAGAAAATTCAATGTGAAAGAGATAATACAAGGATATATAAATATATATATATACACACACACACATACAAGTTTATCTGAAGAAGAAAATTATCTTTGTTATCGCAAATAGCCAAGAGGTAAAGATATTTAGATAGATAGAGAGAGAGAGAGAGAGGGAAAAAGAGAAAAAAAGAAATTATTGGAATGTTCATTACAAAATTTTCTTCTTTCTTTTCAAATTTGCAATTCTGTTGTTCATTTTTATCTATAAAAGAAAAACAAAAATAATAATTAAAATTAAAAAGAAATTAAAAAATTATCTTTTTTGTAACTGGAATTCTAATCACAATTAAGGAATATAATTGAACAAAAATTTCTTAATAGAGGATTTTTCTAATTTCAAAATGACTAATCAGAAATATGAATTATTTATAAATGTTTTTAGTAATATTGATTAATTCAATAAAATTATTAATAGAGATAATATATAATAAAGTTAGAAAAACAAAACAGAGAGAGAGAGAGAGAGAGACAAAGAGAAAGAAAAGAAATACTAAAAATTTCATAAAAAAGTTTATACTTTGTTTTCAAAATACAATTACATACGTTACTCATTCATTTTTATTTAAAACAAAATTCTTTTTCTGTAATTACAATCTACAACCGAGAAACAAGTTGTGATAAAAATTTCTTACAGATGACAAATCATTCTTATGTAATATTTCTTGAATATCAAAACTTTTCTATTTTCAACGTGTTTAATTAAAAATATGAATTAGTTATAAATGCTTTTAACAATGTTGGTCGAGTTAAACAAAATTATGAATACAGGAATAATGTATAGTAAAATTAGGGAAACAGAGAGAAAGACAGCAATGAAAATCACAGAGAGAAGAGAGCGAAAGAGAGAGAGAGAGAGAGAGAGAGAGAGAGAGAGAGAGAAAAGAAGATGTCGGAAAGGGAAAATAATCTCTCAGGGGGATTTTCGACCCTCGGCTTTCGGCATGCTTCGCATCAAGGGTGGCAGACTAAAAGAGAGAGAGAAAGAGAGAGAGAGGCAGTGATCGTTAACGTGCAGATGAAGCATGGAGGGTGGAGAGTTAGGTGAGAGGGTAGAAAAAAGACTTTGAAAAACGTTTCTCTCTTTCTCTCTTTTTTCACAAACACACGCATAAAGAGGCATACACATTCGCTTTAACCAAAAGAAAAAGAGAGAGAGAGAGAGATGGCAGCTGCCTTAGGCATACACCGAAACGAAAGCAGAGGTAGCATAGCATTCAAAAGGGAACGACAAAGGGACACAGAGCCCTAGCCTGACCCTCCAGGGGTCCCAAACGTTCAGGAAAGCGAATCCTGCGAGCTTTCCTTTTTCTCAATGGAATACGTTAAGGTAAGCGTTGAAAAATTCACCGACGACCATGGATTTCTCCTTCTCTTCGAAAGTTAAGCCAAAAAGAAAAAAGAGAAAGAGAGAGAGAGAGAGAGAGAGAGAGAGAGAGAGATGGAATGCTTGTCGATTCGTTGCTTCGAAATTTTTCACCACTTTTAACGAGTTGTATTTCTATGAAATTCCATGCAATTTCAAGAGGTCCTTTGTACGTACTTACTTACTTCACGTCCATCATGAAGAGATTCGTTCACTTTCTGGGATTCTTTAGCCTTCGGCTTCGAATTTTCGATCGTTCAATGCCATCTTTATTTTTTTCTTTTCCCTCTCTCTCTCTTTCTCTCTCTATCTATCCATCTATCTATCTTCTTCTTTCCTAGAATATATTAACAAGATTTTTTTTGTGTTTTTCGTATCGATTTAGAGATAAGAATATCATTTTTCTCTACTCTTCTAGGAATTCTCTTTTTTCTTTTTTTTTCTTTTTTTTTTTTCTTTTTTGACAGAAAATGATATTTTTGTAGTGTCTAATCTAATGATTTTTATTTTTTTTCTTCTATTTTTTATAACGTAATAATTATTTTCTTTTGTTTCTTATCAATGTACAATAAATTAATAATAAGATGAATAATTTTCAGAGAAGAAAAATCTTTTTCCATGTAACTGATTTAATTGATTTTTATTATTTCGTTAAATCTTTTACAAAAAGTAGTATTCTAGATCTGATAAGAATCTGAAAAAAAAATGAAAAAAAAAAAAAAAGAAAACGATATGTAAGGTATAGTTTGTTTATTCAATGCTTCGAAGAAAAAAACGTTAGATTAGGTACGGACGATAATTAATTCGTCTGTTAGTATAATGACTCTTTTAAAATTTTGATATTACTTACCTACAACTGTTAAATAATGAACGATTCAATTTTCCTCTTTATTAATTATACTGGGACGCTTATATCTCGGCTAAGTATTTGTGTGTTTGTGTTGTGTGAGCGCGCGCGTGTGAGTATTTGTACATATATATAAATATATGTATGACGATTTATAATTACAATTGTAAATCATATTGCATCACATCGTTAACGTTTTCCCGACGATCTACGTCGTTTCTATAATATATACATATGTATGTACCTATGTATGCAATGAATTATGTATTATTTACAAGAAATGTCTCATAATCGTTTGGATAATAATAATGCTAATTATTATTTTCTTTCTTTTTTGGTTTTTTTTTTCTTTTTTCCATATTAATTTCAATAAAGAATATTTTACTTTTTGAAATGAATCGAATCAAATTGAATTGAATTAAACTGAAATGAAATGAAATTAATTGAACAATTTAATCTGTATAAACGGTCACGCGATTCGAGCAACATGAATGCCTATACGAACGTCACTTTCTGTTCTTTTTTTTGATCGTTTTTCTTTTTTCCTTTTTTTTTTTTTTTCTTTTCGTTTTTTACACTTCACTAATTTAAACCGAGCCACGCCTCGTTTCTATCGGAAAGATATTCGATTAAAAAACTTAAGTGGATAACGCTGTATAGTGAGAAGCGATTACGCGACTCCCATTCGCGCTCGAAACGAAATAATCGATTTTATCGATCGTACCGGAAAGATTCGAAAGAGAAGTTTGTATTAATGAAAAATGTGAAGAAATTAAAAGAAAATGAAAAAAAATTTAATTTCCAAAGGATAATGAATACTCCCTTTCTTATTAAAAAATCAAAAATAAATAATGAACTAACAGTGATTGAGTCGCAATCGTCAATTAATTAAAGCAGTCTACTTTTCTGTATTTTTTTTCTTATGTAACACAATCCATGTAATATCATGTAATAAGTTATGTAGATACATAACGTATTTGTAATACGAACTAGATAAATAAATAAATAAATAAATAAATGAATAAATAAATAAGTAAAATAAAGAGATAAAAAGAGACATTAGCTGCTTTCAATCATTAAACAACCAATCGCACGATATAATACACCATATATATTCTATAACAAAATATATAAACAAACGGTAAAATACAATACAGGATAAATGAAAAAAGAAAAGTGATAAAATGAGAGATGGTACTACTCGTTGATAAAAAAAAAAAAAATTACATTTTAATAGAAACTCCAACTTTCTTATTGAATCGAACAACCGATCGCACGATATACATCATTTATATTCTATGACAAAAATAAACCAACGAACGATAAAAAAAAGAAACAATCCAGGGTAAATAAATAAATAAATAAATAAAGGAAAGAAAACAAAAAAACAGAGAAAAAGAAACAGTAATAGTGGAATAAAAAAAAAGAACGGAACTATTCAGTCATAAAAAAAGAATGAGGAAGCAAAAGAAAGACGAAAAAGAAAAAAAGAAAAAAGAGAGAGAGAGGGAGAAAACTAGCAAGTTGGTGGCGTAAGGGAGGAAGGTAGGGAGGGAGGAAGGTGGAAGGGTATCCCTGGAACGGGCATGATTACGTCGTGCTGCACGTACTCTGCAACAATAGTAGCAGTAACAGCAGTAGCAGCAGCAGC
>NC_140818.1:2632500-2655000 GCF_050613455.1 Vespa mandarinia | reverse complement strand
CTCTCTCTCTCTCTCTCTTTCTCTCTCTCTCTCATTCTCACTCTGTCTCTCTCTCTTTCTCTCTTTTCATATTTTATCACACGTGGCAGTGTATCTTACGACATTAAAATTCACATTTTGAATTATATTTGTTGACAATCTCGTGCACAACCACGATTCAACACAATTTCTCCTTTTTTATTTATTTATTTTTTTATTATTTACTTTTTTTATTTGTTTTGTTTCGATTATCTACTCGAAAATACAAAGTAATAAGTCGCGTTACGCGAAATAATAGAAGAAACATGGCGAATAATACAGACCTGAATCACGTAACTTGTTATAAAATTTAACCCTTTATGTCAGTACTATCGTATTCTTTCGTAGATGATTCTTTTGCAGGTTAAATGAGTATATGAATTTTTGTTTGTTTGTAATTTTTTCAATTTATAAAGAAAAAAGAAATATATACACTTGTAACAAGTTACATGACTCACACACTGTACATTGATATATATATGCTTTTTGAGCATGATCAAGAAAGTATTGACGAAGATGGCTATGAGGACGATGATGATGATGACGATGGTAATTATGATGATGATGATGATGATGATGATGATGATGATGACGATGACGATGACAATAATAACAATAACGATAGAAATATGAAAAGAAAGATTATAAGATTTGACACCTATTTTGAGATCTTCTCTCTAAAATAATAACAATAAAAAGTTAATTATAACAAAATCAATAATAATAATAATAATAATAATAATAATAATAATAATAATAATAATAATAATAATAATAATAATAATAATAATAATAATAAATTTTTAATTTCTTACTAATTTTTTGTGCTGTTTCTTTTTTTTTCTTTTCAGAATAATTGTATATTATAATCGGATATATATATAAATTTGTTTGAAATGGTAATAGATATAACTTAATCAAATAAATTTGAAGTAGAATTTAAGATATTTGTGAGATTTTTTTTCGAGATATCAATGACAAAATACATAATGATACTTTGCTTACGTGATGTAATCCAACACCGAACATAGTTTTTATATTCGATCATTTATAGTCAAAATTTATACATAAGTACATATATATATATATATATATATATATATATATATATGCGTATTTATGTATATGTGTATATAGATTACGAATTTACCAAGAGTTGTACCCAATTTTTTTTATATCATTTCAACAGTCTAATGAACTAAGACTGCGTATTCGAAGAAATAATTAATTAATATAAATTTTTTTTAATTTTTATCGGATAATTTCACATTCTAATATGATGATTTCTCAAGATGGCGTTCCAATGACTTGCTCGTTATCGAAATTTCCGATTCTTCGATCAGTATTACAGGAAACTTTTTACAGAACTATATTTTTGTAAAAATTAAATAAAAAAGAAAAACAAACAAGGAAAAGAAACGAAAAAAATCATTAAAGTACATACATACATACAATATGCATATACATATATACATCGTTTTAATCGAGAGTGAGAGAGAGAGAGAGAGAGAGAGAGAGAGAGAGAGAGAGAGAGAGAGAAAGAGAGAGAAAAAGAGACAGAGAGAGAGAGAGAGAGAGAAAGAAAGAGAGAGAGAAATAGAGACCAAAAGAGATTAACGTAAAGATAACATTTTCAAATAATTTATTTAACTTTTGTATCTTTGTAGTGACACACACACATACATACACACCACGTTCACTTTTTCAATTACAATGAATTCGAAAATTCGAAAATCCAAAATTGAAAAGTTACAGATTACTACAGAAAAAAAGAACTACTACTAGAGAAAAAGAAAATAATAATAATAATAATAATATTTTGATTATATAAAAATGATATATTCGCGTACAAAGTACAAAGTGAATACTACTAATAAGTTCATGCGTTCATCCGTTCATTCTGAATTTTAAGAGACAATAACGTGTATGTTTCCATAAAATAAATGGAAGAAAAAACAAAAAAACATTATTAATAAAAAAGAAAAAAGAAACAAATATATAAAAATGAAAAGAAAAAAAAAAGAAAAATAAATAACTGAAAATACAATTATTATGAAATTATTGAAAAATTGTCCAAAACGATTACGATCGTGTGATGATGACTTATTTCCAAATTAGATCGATCGGTCTGCGTAAAAAAAGAAAAAAGGTATAAAATTGAAAAACAAAAAAAAAATATAGAAAAAAACGAAGCATCTAACGATTAGAAAGTGGTAGTAATGATGTAGAAATATCGATCCATAAAATAAATAGGATATTGAAAACACGATAGATAATCCTCTATAATTGCCATGCTCTCTTTATTCTAAAAAAAAAAAAATAAGACGAAAAGGGAAAGAAAAAACAAAAGAAGAAAAAAAAAAGTATAGCAAAAAATAAACTGCAACGAAATCATACTAACTGCGAGCAGTCTTTTTGATGATATATGTGTGTGTGTGTGTGTGTGTGTGTGTTGTGTATGGAGTATTCAAAATGTAATTATTCCACTTATCTAATCTACATATGTGATTAAAATAATTTAACAAATGAATATGTAAGAAAGATCTTTTGAATTTTTTTTTCGTATGTAAAATATGTAAAAAAATTTCCTTTTACTTTTCCAATTTTTTTTTTTAATTCTTTACATATTTTGTTATCGACGAATTTTTCGTAAAAAAAGAAGAAAAACAAAAACATTCGATTATAGTTCGATTATTTATTTAAATAATCCTTTGGACTACTAATAATTTCTTTTTTAATTATTAATAATTTAATAGTTACAAATGTAAATATTTTGAAGAATGACGAATCGTGTAACATATCTCTATTATAAAAGAAATAAATCGCAACGAACTCATAAAATATGAGGATTATATCGCTGATAGAATCATTGATTACCTGATCATTGATTACGATAGAACATTATCAAATTCATTGATAAATAAAATAAATATAAATAATTACGTGATTAAATACATACATATATATATATATATATATATATATATATATATATGTATACATAATCGATTTTAGTAAATAATTTGGAAATAATGAGGAATAATAAAGCTGTACTACTCATTGCGTACATTACGTAGATTTGATTATAATCGAATACTCTCGATGTATATACAAAGTGAACCGAAAGTTTCTAGGCTTGTAATATTACAATCAGAAATAAAGAAATTAATCTAGTATTTTGAAAAAGAATAATTCACTTTAAAAATCATCACTTCGAATTTTTGGTTCACTATGTATATAAAACCCACACAACCATATATATATATATATATATATATATATATATATATATATATATATAATTATATTATATATTATATTTCTTATATATATATATATATAAGAAATAAAAGATGAGGCACGTTGACCAAAATAAAAAAGATGTTTCGTGTAAAAAACCATCAAAACAATGAATAAACAAAAACTAAAAAAAAATCTCTTTTCTCGTCTCGTCTCGTCTCGTCACTCTCTCTCTCTCTCTCTCTCTCTCTCTCTCTCTCTCTCTCTCTCTCTCTCTCTCTCTCTCTCTCTCTCTCTCTCTCTTTCTCTCTCTCTTTCTCTTTCTCTCTCGTTGTATCTTTCCTTATTCTTTCTGCAAATACGAGTGAAACGAAGATAAAAAAAATACGAATAAAAATAATTCAAGAAAGAAAATAGAACGAGTTAAAAAATTAGAAGAATTAAGAAAAAAATTCTATTGGCCAAAAAATCGATCAAATAGAATTAAAAAAAGAAGAATGAAATAAAAATTCCTCTTAGATTTCTTTTTTTTCCTTCTTCGAATCGGCAATTGAAAATATAAGAGTCGACATTCTCCTCTTCCTTTTTTATCTCTTCGATAATTATTACATTTGTCAAAAAAAGAAAAAAAAAAAAAAAAAAAAAAAAAAAAAAAAAAAAAAAAAAAGTATTGATAAAAGAACAAGAATATTTTATATTATTGATAAAAGAAAGGGAAAAAATATATGTAAGCAAAGATAATAAATGTAAAAAGATAATATTATAATATATATATTATAATATTATATATTATATTTTATATATATATGAAAAGAAAGAAAAGCGAAAGAAGAAAGAAAAAAATTGAAAATAAACATAGATACATACGTGGAATGTTAGTGATTACGTGAAAGAGTTAAGAATGAAGAAAATCATAGGAAGATTATTCTTCAACTCTTACACGCGTAAGAGAAAGTGAAGTGATGAAAAAAAAGAACAACACAATATTTATCCGTTACGTTTATAAGATAATAAAAACTATTTTTTTTCATCGTTTATAATAATAATAATAATAATAATAATAATAATAATAATAATAATAATAATAATAATAATAATAATAATAATAATAATTAATAATTAATAATAATTAATAATTAATAATAATGCATTAATTAATTAATTAATAATTAATAAAGTAATAATAATTTTTTTCTTTATATCATTATATCATCGTCGATAGAGACGTGTCTATGTGTATGTAATGCAATGCAATGCAATACAATACAATGCAATATTTAATGTAATGTAATATAATGTAATGTAATGTAATGTAATGTAATGTAATGTAATGTAATGTAATGTAATGTAACGTAATGTAATGTACTTTATGTATGTAATTTATCGTATAATTGTATGTGTGTGATACGTCGTGCATATCCCGTGCACGTTTTTCTTATTAATCATAATCTTCCTCTTCTTTTATATTTGTTTGTAGCCATTATAATTTTATCGATCATTCCTATAATCATTCTTCGCAATCTTCGATTAATTACTAATATTTTCTAATAAAAGTTTTTCCCTTTGATCATATCTCCTTTTTTTTGTTATACGTTGACAAAATTGTTCATTTTCTTTTTCTTTTTATTTCTTCACACTTATATACTTTCTGTCCCTCCCTTCCCCCTCCCCCCTCTCTCACTCTTTCTCTCTTAACAATGAAATGATCGATACGGAATAAATTAGGCGCTAAATAAATATGGTGATTATTAATTACGAATAGTCTCGGCTCGTTTCGACGTTTCGATGCCGATGACATACATATTCTCTCTTTCTTTCTCGACACTACGCAACCTCGTCGCCATTTTGTTTTTTCCTCTCTTTCGCCCCGCCGTCGCTCATTAATCAATCGTCGAATAAACATTCATGTGTGGCCCCTTTTTTCACTAAGAAAAAGAGTTATTATTCGTGATGCATTGTGATGTTTTTCTAAACTTGATTATTATTAATATTATTATTATTATTATCATTATCAACATCATTATTGATCATCATCATTGATCATCATCATCATCATCATCATCATCATCATCATCATCATCATCATCATCATCATCATCATCATCATTATCATCAGGCTAAGTTCGATCCATGACAGTTCTCCGTTTTCAGCTTGAGCTTCTTAAGTGTGACAACGTGCGCAATTTTTTTTCTCGTACGATTCAATACGAGTTTTTACCTCTAAGCGGCTTGACTACCAAGAGTTACATATATATATAACATATTATATACTATATATAAGTTATATATATATTCTCGATATAGTATACTTTACCCTTACGTTTCCTCTCTCTCTCTCTCTCTCTCTCTTTCTCTCTCTCTCTCTCTCTCTCTCTCTCTCTCTCTCTCTCTCTCTCTCTTCCTCTCTCTCGCTCTCTCTCTCTCTCATACATCATTCAATCTACCTATTTCTCTCTCTCTCTCTCTCTCTCTCTCACTTTTATTTTTCATTTTCTCCAAACTTTCCGATCTTATTTTTCGTCTTTTAATATTTCTCTCTCTCTCTCTCTCTCTCTCTCTCTCTCTCTCTCTCTCTCTCTCTCTCTCTCTCTTTCTCTATCCTATCTCTATACATCTGTCTTCCTCACATGACATTTTAAATTGTTAATGCAAAAATACTAGACAAATTCCTGTACATAAAAACCTATCGCCGTGATGTGTTTGTGTGTGTATGCGCGAGTGTATATAGATCTCTTCATTACTACTACCATTTTGTTCTTTCTCTCTTTCTATCTTATTTTCTTTCATTTTTTTATTTATCCTTTCTTATTTTAATATGTTTTGATGGATTTGAAAAGCGTTTAAACTTGTATTTGTAATTTCTAAAGTTTTACGTACAAGGTGTATTTGGTTCTCTTTCTCTCTCTCTCTCTCTCTCTCTCTCTCTCTCTCTCTCTCTCTCTCTCTCTCTCTCTCTCTCTCTCTCTCTCTCTCTCTCACTCTCTCTCTCTCTCTCTCTCTCTCTCTCTCTCTCTCTCTCTCTCTCTCTCTCTCTCTTTCTCTGTCTCCATCATCATAATCATCATCGTAATTATCACCATCATCATAATCATTATCATTGTCATCATAATCATACATTGCCCCCGACACATGCAGCAGTTTCGTTTATGTATATAAATTATGGTAATGATTCGGTATTATTATAATTATATAATAAGTATTATTAATATTAATATTATATATTCACCTCTTGTATTCTTTCTTTTTTTTCCTTCTGTTTCTTCATATTCTTCTTCTTCTTTTTCTTTGTTTTGTTTATTTGTTTGTTTCTGTTTGTTGTTGTTGTTGTCACATTTCTTGGTCACGAATTTCATTTATTCATTCATTCTCTCACCGCACGAACACACATTTTCTTTTTCTCTCTCTTTCTCTCTCTCTCTCTCTCACTCTGTCTCTCTTTCTTCATTTATTATTTGCTATAGTAGCAGACACACATACATACACGCGCGCGCGTTGATACACTCATACAAATAACACATACATGCAAAATACTCAATCATCATCATTATCATCATCATCATCATTTCTCATTTATTATTATTTATTATTATTATTATTATTATTATTATTATTATTATTATTATTATTATTATTATTATTACTATTATTATTATTATTATTACTATTATTATTATTATAATTATTATAATTATTATTATTATTATATCATGATAATGCTGAGACAAGCCTGCAGTGGGCCTGTTATCATCAAATGACATGTCATTTCGATTGAATAACGTTTGAATCATTTCAACGTTCATTTATTTGTGTTCTTCTGTTTTTGTTGTTGTTTAAACGACACGAGTAGTCAAAGTCAAAGTGAAAAATCGAAGGAATGATAATAATTATCGACGAGGACAACCAAGCTGCGCTTTTTTTTCATTTTCTTTCTTATTATTATTATTATTATTATTATTATTATTATTATTATTATTATTATTATTATTATTATTTTCTAATATTCGCGTATGTACGTATGTATGTATGTATGTATATATGTATGTCGTGTTATCTGTGTCTTCTGTATGTTTCTCTCTGTGTTAAACGTGCTAAAATATAAGATTTTTCATTTTCGATATATAGGCAGTACTGTGGAATATAGTCATTAGTATAGTCAGGCTCCTTTTCTTTTCTTCCAATGAGAGGAGAGAACAATCTGTTCCCCCTCTTCTCTCTTCCTCTCTCTCGCTCTCACTTTTTACAGAGTCACCGACAAAAGTGAACCGATGATTACGATACTGTGATCTTAATCAGATATAAAAAACGAGAAACAAAAAAAGAATGAAGAAAAATTAAAAATAAAAAATAAAAAGAAAAAATTAATTCAATGACTTAATTATTCGACTACTACTAGTAGAATAAATGAAAAAAAAAAAAAAAATAAGAAAAAATAAAAAATAAAAAAAAATAAGAAACTTTTTTCCTTGATTTAAATCGCGCTTTTCATAATTACCGGCTATCCTTAATGACAAAGTGAAAAGAAAAGAAATAGGGAAAACTTGTAGAGATCTGTCTATTTTTTCCTATCTCTTTCTCTCTCTCTCTTTTTCTTTCTCTCTCTCTCTCTCTAGCTCTATCTCTCTATCTATACGATTTCAAAAAATCTATTATGTATCAAGGATGTACCAAAAAGTATTAAACAGAACGGGGACTTTTTTTTTTCTTATTGTTCTTGTGCTTTCTTGAGATCCCCCCCTTCTCTCCTTCCTTCTATCAACTAAACAAAAATCCATTTTTCTTCATTTTTTTATTTATTTATTTATCTATTTATCATTCCTAATGGATCGATTGGGAGAAATATGAAAAGAAAAAAAAGAAAATAAAGAAAAAAAATTTCTTTCTAATGACAATATGGACGAATTTATCGCCAGTACAATTACATCAATGACGAATAAATTCGATCCAAAAAAAAAAAAAAGAAAGAAAGAAAGGAAACTAGAAAAAAACGAACAAATAATTACTAATGTCTAAAAAAAAATATTATAATAATAATATTAATAATAATATTAATAATAATAATATTAATAATAATAATATTAATAATAATAATATTAATAATCATAATAATATTAATAATAATAATAATGATAATAATAGGCGAGGTTGCTCATGATAAAAAAAAAATGAAAATTGCTAACAATTTTCAAACTCCCTTCTTCCCGCCCTCTCTCTCTCTCTCTCTCTCTCTCTCTCTTTCTCTCTCTCTCTCTCTCTCTTTCTCCCTCCATCTGTAATATGTCATGTGCTCAAAATTTATTCATAGTAATCAATCTGATATAAATGTCAGTGACGCTTTGCTCTCGGTTTTTTATCCGTTCAAGTGCATTTATACCTTTTTATTTTTTCTTTGTTTATTTGTTTAATTCATTCTTTTTCTCCCCTTTTATTTTCTTTTGTTGTTTCCTTTAACGTCAATGTGTCTCGTGGAGAGAGAGAGAGAGAGAGAGAGAGAGAGAGAGAGAGAGAGAGAGAGTGAGAGAGAGAGTGAGAGAGAGAGAGAGGGAGGGAGAGAGAGAGAGAGAGAGAGAGAGAGAGAGAGAGAGAGAGAGGGATCAAGAGAGAGAGGCTGAGAGAAAGAAAGAGAGAGAGAGAGAGAAAGTGACAAAGACAAAGAGAGAGAGAAAGAGAAAGAGAGAGACAGAAAGAGGAAGAAAGGAAAAAAACGAGTAGGAATTGGTGAAGTAAAAAATAAAAAGAAAAACAGAAAAAAGAGTAGAGCACATGAGAGAGGGGAGGGGGAGAGTGATAAAAGAGCGCAGAGTGAATGGATGAGAGAGTGTGAGGTTGACATGTGCGCATGTATATACGTAAGTATGTAAGAGGAGAAAGAATGTGTTGAACGTTGAGTGCTTGTGGACGAACAAGGAAGAGAAAAGAAGGAGAAGAGAGGAGGAGAGGAGAGGAACAGAGGAGAGGAACAGAGGAGAGGAGAGGAGAGGAGAGGAGAGCAGAGAAGAGAAACTCTTAGTGTGATCGAGCTAGTGAGTTAGCTAGCTAACTAGCTAGCTAGCGAACGAACGAACGAACGAACGAACGAACGAGCGAGCGAATGAGTGAGTGAGTGAGTAAGTGAATGAGTGAGTAGGAGTTAAAGAGGATCATCGAAACGACGACCGTGGCGGTACATGTGTTTCTCAGTGTTTACCGTGTATGTATGTTATCTTTCTGTTCTTTTTTTTTTTATTTTTATTTTTATTTTATATGTGCCGATGGGTTTTCTTTCATGACCCTGATCTATGGCCGTGGCGATTTTTTCTTTTTTTTCCTTTTTCTTTTCTTTTCTTTCTTGTTTTTTCCCCTTTATTTATTTTTTTCTTTTTTATTTAAAAACGCCTCGCCGCAATCAGCGTTAAATTAGAACCGAGAGCACTGACGTTGTTGCTGCTGCTACTGCTGCTGCTGCTGCTGTTGTTGTTGTTGTTGTTGTTATTACTGTTGCTGTTGCTGCTGCCGCCGCTGCTACTGCTGCCGCTGCTGCTGCTGTTGGCACTGCCTTTGTTGCCACAGCTGTTGCTGCCGCTGCTGTTGCTGCCGCTGCCGCTGCTGTTGCTGCTGCTGCTGCTACTGCTCGTCGTTGTCATCATCATCATCGTAACGCGTTGATCTATGCTGGTGGGTCACTTCTTGCTCTTCTTAGTGGGCGGCTCCTGAACGTCTTGCGAGTCTTCGGTGTCCTCGCTGTCCGTTAACCGTGGCGTATTGTTACTATCATCGTTTTCATTCGTAGCGAGAGAATCGTTCGTATCCTCGCTTGGAACAGCTACGGTTATGGGAGTGGCAGGTTTATCCATAGAATCCTCAGTGAAGGACGTGGTCGTGCTGTTTTCGTCAATGGCCGCTGGGTCGATGCTGCCTGGCTCTTTGCCGTTCGCAACTACTACCACGGCACCCTCTTGATTGCTGTCGTCCGATGGTTCCGTCGCTTCGCCGTTGCTAGACGGATGCGAATTACCGTTTTCCGTGGAACCCGGTATACCGTCCAACAACTCTGGTTTTAATTCGGACGCAACGTAATGGGTCCAAAGTGCCAGCTCCACCCTGTGAGGGCTCCATGATTTACCATTTGATGCTGAAATTCACAATGATTTTCATCCTCCTTATGTATGTTATTTCTTTCCCCTCGTTTTGTTTCTTTCTTTAGTTACTTTTTTTTTTTTTTTTTTTTTTTTTTTTTTTTTTTTTAATAAATCCCACAAACGAGCATCAAGCTAAAAAGGATCAGTTTAAAAAGAGTATACTAATATTACTCACTTTGTTTGTTCAACCTCTCAACGGTGTTCTGAATGTGCTGGACAAAGTTGAGGTATTCCTTAGTGGTATAGTCTATACCCTCGATCTCAGGTATTGCCATAAGACACTCGTCCGCCATGAAGGGCGCATTTTCCGGTGATGCTGCAGCAAGTAACGCTGATGCCATCGTAGTACCGACACCTTTCAAATTCGACAAGGCGGTAATCGCCTGTTCCAAATTCGGAAGTTTTTTAAATGCCTTCTTTGTCTCCGCCATTACGGCGCGTGGCGTGTTCACTTTGATCAGGTAGGAAAGCTGTGGATAATACTTTCCGCGCTGGAGAAACATAGAAGAGAAGAGGGAAGAGGAAAACAAAAAAAAAATATTAAAAAAAAGAAAAGAAAAACGATTGATAAAGATTAGAAATTGTCGGGATTTACACTCGAATATCGAATGAAAATTCATCGGACATCATTATCGATGTTTTCACTCACTGTTTGTTTCCATTTCATCGCTTGAACCAATTCCTCGTGATTGAGATGAGCGTCCTTACCACGTGACTTGATCTTCTTCGGAAGTTCATTTTGGTACCTGAAGAACACAAGATAAAGACAAATTATCGCGGATGATCTCACGTTTATCAGAATTAAGTAATAATTATTGTGAATAACGTAGCCACGTGCGTTTCAATGCAAATACAATATATGAATAAGAATATGTACATATATGTGTGCATGTGTGTGTGTAAAAGTAGAAGGGATGTGCGTAGAAATCTGGAATACGCAGAAGATGACGCAATTGTGCGGTCGAGTAGAATGCAGAAATCGTCGATTAGGAGTAACGCCGCGTAAAGTGGTTTCCTCGTATCCGGTTGAGAATCGAGGAAATATGCGTGAAACTACGGTATGCACGTTAAAAAGACACTATGACTGCCAAGAAACTGCATACTATCTAACTCTTTTGGCCGAGTTCTAATCAAATATGTTTTCTGTTATCATTTCGGATTATCAGTTTTGTTTTTCTGCAAAATAATTTTCTTTGATTCTTTTCTTGATAATTTTTTTTTTCTTTTTTTTTTTTTTTTTCTCCAATAACTTGAAATAAAAGGAACCAACGATAGATTATTTAGATTATTTTATAAAGGAACCAACTTTTTTATTATTTAGATTGAGAAAATATTAATCATTATTTAAATCCTCGTGAAATATCAAGATTAATTGACATTCCAGTTTTAATAGAATATAGTTGGTTTTGTTATTGTTGATTTGGATTAAAAGTTTTTCCACAAAATAATAATTTTTCTTTTTTGTTTATCTAATAATTTAATAAAGGAAAGAAAGTAAATTAAATTTTGTTCCTAACAAATATTTACGAAGTTTTCTTTCTTTTTTTGGTTATTCTACACCGAGGAAACGATATTGATTATTATTTGTCCTAATAAAATATTGTCGGTCGATATTATACATCTGAGAATTATCAATATTTTATATCTAAATAAACAAAATTTAATAATTTTTCTCCGATAATATAGTATTGGATTGGCCAATAAAAAATGTCGAAATTCTTAACATTTTTTTTTCCCTAATGATATATAGTATATTTTATTTATAGGTCAATCCAATAATGTACCAATAACATTTAATATCAATTACGCTTAATTAATTTAATATTTGATAACATATATCCAAATGTACAATAAATAATTATCAAAGAAAAAAATATCAAATTTTATCGTATAAATAAGCAAACGAATTGAACAAAGAAAAGAAAAATAACACAATCATAATAATAAAATAAACGTATATGTCTTGTAAGAAAAAAAGAAATTTTGCATACGAAATAATAATAATAATTATTATTATTATTATTATTATTATTTATTATTATTATTTTCTTGTCTAAAAAATTCTTCCTATAGAATGCCGCTTATTAAAAATTTTAATATTTATTTTACGTTATGTGTAAAGACTTATAAAAAAAAGAAACTGGTATATAACAAGAAAAAAGAAAAAGAAAAAAGAAATAGAAAGCGAGCGTAAAAGAGTGGGGAGAGAGGATTGAGAAATAAGAAATCACGTCTATGACGAACAAAGAAAGTAATATACCAAGGGCTTAAAGAACATTGTGAGCGAAGTATAGTAATAGTACTAACAACAGCATCAGTAGTAGTAGTTTAGTAGTATAGTAATAGTAGTAGTAGTAATAGTAGTAGTTGTAGTAATAGTACAAGTAGTAGTAGTAATAGTAGTGTGGTGGTGGTAGTAGTAGTAGTGTAGTAGTAGTAATAGTAGTGTGGTGGTGGTAGTAGTAGTAGTGTAGTAGTAGTAATAGTAGTAGTAATAGTGTAGTAGTAGTATAGTAGTAGTAATAGTGTAGTAGTAGTGTAGTAGTAGTAATAGTAGTAGTAATAGTGTAATAGTAGTATTAGTAGTAGTGGTAGTAGTAGTGCTGGTAGCGGTAGTAGTAGTGGTAGTGGTAGTAAATGAATTTAAAAATTAATTATATTCTCTTTTTTGAGATCGTTCGAGCTAATTTTTGTTTTTGTTAAATTGTAAAACTACAAGCTTAAGTGCACAGCCGAAATAGAATAATTGATTCATAAGATCATCCTAGAAACTTTTGACCCCATTCTGTAACAATAAACAGTGGCAAAAGAAACCAATGTTCCATTACATTCTTTATATTGTATTGTTCAAAGTGAACTTTCCCAAAAAGAGAAAAAATAAATAAATAAATAAATAAATAAGTGAAGAGATACATAATAAAAAAAAAACAAAGTACAAGAAAAAATTTAAGAAAAAACAAAAAATAGAAAAATAGATATCTTTTGGAAAAAGGTACGATGAAAAGGTCCGAAAAAATTCAAAAATAATTTCTATCGTAAATCAAGGAGACTTGGAAGAAAAAAAGAAAGAAAAAAAAGAAATAGAGAAAGAAAAAAAAAAAAAAATTTCTTTCGAACCGTTTTTCCTTTCACGAACGAACGAACGAACGAACGAACGAACGAACGAACGAACGAACGAGCAAGAACGGAATGCCTTTTCAAGATAGAGCAACCGAGCCTCCATTTTGAGAGGCACGTTCATGGCTCACACAGAAGGCGAGAGAGAGACTCCCTGCAAAAACAACCTTGACACAATCGGCACAGTAACGCTTCAAAACGAGGATTATGTCCCACGCTTCTCTGTATATATAGTGATTCAACCTGATCTAACATCACCAATACTATGATATATAATGTATTTCGTCGTTTGAAAATTTGAAATGTAGGTATATTTTTAATATATTGTAATATTTATTGTATTACGATATGTGTATGTTTATATTATACTATACTATATTATATATAATATAGTATTATACAATAAATATACAATGTGCGAAAAGTTTTTCGATGAGTCCAAAATTTCCAAGTAATTTTAAAAATCAATTATTGTCAATAATTAATTATTATCATTAATATATATTAAAAAAAAAAAAAAAAATAAATAAATAAATAATAATATTTCTTATTAAACTATTATTTTATTAAATAATAATAATAAATTATTTTATTATTGCAATATCATTATATTAAACAAATATTATTATTACATGCAATAATAATAATAATAATTATTATTATTATTATTATTTTTGTTACATTTATTGTAATACGTTATATTACTATAAATTTATTAATATAACATTATATATATTTATATAATATAATATTATAATAAATGTAATATGAACAATATTTTTGAAATATTTTCAAACGAGAATACATTGAAACTAACTCTATTCTTTGAATTTAGAATTCAAGGAGAATGTAAAAAAAAGAGAGAGAGAAGTTAGGATTAGATTGGACAAATGCCGATCGTACTAATAAAACAGAAGTGTGTGGAAATCGATCAACATTGAAAGATGGCTATCCATTGATTCTTCTATTTTGTTGCGTAAGAAATATTGAAACCATGGCTAATTTCCAGTCATTGGCACTACCAACGTACATGTATATAAATATTTAGTTCGATAATCGAAATTTTATCCTTTATCTCAAAGAACGTAATTTTCTTAAGAGTGTGAATGAACAAAAAAAATTTTTTTTGTTTACTTCAATATTATTATATAATAATATTTTTGTTAATCATCAATAATCTATTAATTATTAATAAGACCAATTATTTACAATATTGATTCGTAATTATTAAAAATATATATATATTTCTAATATTTTTCTAATAATTAATATATCTATCTAATAAATTTCTAATAATTAATATATCTAATTAAGTAATAACAAGTTCTCTATTTATCTTAACTTTAAGCTCTACACTCGTTTCCTTCCACTAAAAAAAAAATTGGGGAAAAAAAAATAAAGAGAAGAAAAAGAAATTGTATCGCATAACAGCACAAATAATACTAACGCACGATGAAATACGATTGAAAATAGTTGTTGGTTAATCGCGACTGGCGTTCAGTAGAGAAATTGACGAATGGTCATTAGAAAGAGATAGATAGATAGATAGATAGATAGATAGATAGATAGAGAGAGAGAGAGAGAGAGAAACGTCGATATTCAATTACGGGCCATTTGACCCAAATATTTTGATCGGTTTAACGAACTCGTAAATCGACAAAAAAATCCGTGAACAGAATCGGTGTTGCTCGCTGGTGCTGCCATCTTGTGACACCTTTTTTTATTTCTTTTTTAAAAAGAGAAAACAAAATTAATACGACATTTTATTCTACAATATTTCATCGAATTATATTAAATCTTTTAAATCAAGTGATAAAAAGCGATTTATTAAAAAAAACATTCAATTCACTTGTAGTATAAAATTACTTTTTGTATAAATAAATAAGAACTTTTTACACGAATAAAACACAACAATAGTAATAATAATAATAATAATAATTATGATAATAATAATAATAATAGTAATAATAGTAATAATTATAATAATAATAATAATAATAAGATGAAAGCACATAAAAATTTTATAAAGCTGTGTAAAAAAAATTAGATGACGTTATAATCGTTCAAATAAAAGAACTAAACCTACACATGCTAAACAAACAAACAAACATTCGAGAACGTTGAACGAAAGAACGAACGTAATAATAAATGACAAAAGTTCGTGAAAATTAGCTGGAATAAAATAGAACAAATTCGAAAAGAAAAAAAACCATCGTCTAACCAAGGAATTTATTCATTTTCCTTTAGTCTCTGATGATTTTAAAGAAACAAGGAATCGAGCTGTTCAAAAATGGCGACGGCGACGGTGGTTCTTATCAAACAACGAAAGAGGTCTCAGAATAATTAACGAGCCTTGAGAACAATAACAATGGCTCGAGCCATTAAAAAAAAAAATTTCTCGTTCTGTTTGCTATCCTTCGATAAACAAAAAAAATATATATATAGAACCGAATGATGCAGTTAACCTCTTTTAGAACCGACATTGTTAAAATAAGAAAAAGAAATTATTGAATCTTATCATACAAAAATCAATTATGTAACATCACAATAAACATTTTATAACTTTTATAATATTGCAGCCTTACAGCATTACAGTGCTGCCAATTTCACAAAATTTCTGATTTCGTTATTGAGAGATTCTACATTGAATCCAGTTAATTCATTATTCTATCAAATTTTTTTATTTATTTTTATTCTATTTAGAATGAAAATAATATTAACCAATAAAAACAGAAACAACTAAACGTGTGTGTGTGTATGTGGTAGAAAAAATTTTTAATATCCTTAATTCATTTTCCAGTATAATCGTGGTGGTCGTCATTGCTTTTTGAGTTGACGACGACAACGCTCATTAGGATATCCGTTCGGTTCTCAGCAGCCATTTTTCTCGCGTGTAACACGTTCAAAGCCAGTATATATCTCTTCATCAATGTCGTTTGATTTATGTTGGTAGTCATGTTCGGTGCACACACATAATGTATGTGTGTATATGGCGCTATATATATATATATATACACACACACACACAACTGTAGAAACTCTTGCCGCTAGTTACTTTCAGAAACTAGCAGATGATATTATTATACTACTAGTAGCAGTAGCAGTTAGAATGACAACGACAAAACGAGAAAGGAGAAAAAAAGGTGTTATAGGATGAACCTAATAAAAGTCCCTAAATGATTTTAAAAATTAATTTCTACTCCTTTTCTCCAAACTTCTTAGACTATTTCGTTTCCAAATTCTAAATAAATACATCCTTGTCTTGTAGTTTTATATTATAAGGGGGGGGGGGGGGGGGAAGTTAAGCTTAAAAATATTCGAAATAATGTAATTTATAGTTCTAATCGTCCATAGGAAATTTTGACTAATCTAAAAAAAATTTTAATTCATCCAAGAACTTTTAATCGACTGTATATTTTCTTGGAGAAAAAAAAATTGAATACTTAGGACATACGTCGATTTTTTTTTTTTTTTTTTTTTTTTTTAAGAGAGAGAGAGAGAAAGAAAAAAAATCGATAAATCGTTATTATCGATAGGATTATAATCGTTCGTTATATATTTAAATTTTGAAAACCTGCTTTATATAGTTACATTCGTTGTATCATTGTATCACGTATTATTAATTATTATTTATGTTAGAGATAAGAAAGAAAAGGGAAAGAAGAGGGGGGAGGGGCAAAAAAAAAAGAAATATAGTATCCAGGAGGAAAGAGGTGAGATAGGATGTCGGGAATCGATTAACCTGAGAGTTCATAAATTGTCGCTTAACGTAGTAGCGCCCCCACGACATGGAGAGGACGGACGTGGTAAAACTTTTTGTTTTGTTTTTGTTTTATCGCTATATATATGTGTATGTATAACACGAGAGCGGACTCTCTCAGCTGGTGTTCGCTTTCATTGGATACTTTACACGTCAGCTGATATATATGTATAGTAGAAACCGCGTATATAGATATACGTTATATGAACGTAGTAATATCTTTTGCTTTTTTCCTTTTTCTTTTCTCTTTTTTTCTTTTTTCTTTTCCCTTTTTTCTTTTTCTTTTTTGCTTTTTTTGTTATTTCTTTTCGTTTTTTTTTTTTCTTTTTTTTATTTCTTATTATTTCTTTTTTCCCTTTTCTTTTTTTATTTATTTTGTTTTTTCTTTTGAACAGGTTGGGGGTAGGGGATTATTTCTATTTTTAATCAAGTTTAATTTTATAACAAGGTGCATCGTATACCGAACGGAAGGAAAAGCGATTCGATTATCGTCATTAACGTTATTGGCATCGTCGTCATGTTCCAAGCAAACGTTGACCGTTCGAAAGGAGGGCGAGGGGAGAGGGAAGGGAAAAAAATATATACATATATATATATAAAGGGAGAGAGAGAGAGAGAGAGAGAGGGAAAGCGTTAACGTCGAATTTAACGAAGGTTCCACAACCTGTTTTTAATTAATTAAAGCAGACGTGACGCCAATGGAATTGAACCTAGAGTTCCCGTGAAGTGAAACACATACGACAGACGACCGACGACGGCGACAACGACGACGACGACGGCGACAGCGACGACACGCGACGCGTCCTCGTCACGAATATTCGTGATGTCGAGGATGATTTCAATTTCCGTTTGGGTAGGTGGAATTTTTTCTTTTTTTTTTTTTTCTGCTTTTTTTTTTTTACTCTTTTATCAAGAAGTCGCAACCTACAAAGTGATCATATTTCATTTTTCTTTCTTTCTTTGTTATCACAAAATTGCGACGAAAAATATTCGTATATAATTTTTTCCATTCTTTTTGTTTTTTATCAGAAATTTCCATAAAAAATATTTATAAGTTTTGTTAATAGTTTCTATAAAAAAAAAAAAAAAAAAAAAAAAACCGTTCATAATTTTTGTCGTGTAATCTAATCAAGAGGTAACATTTTTTTTTATTTCTTTTATCTTACGCTTGTTTTTTTCTTTTTCGTTTTTATCAAGAAATAGCAAAACAAAAAAACCTTCAACTTTTCTTATTAAATACTATACGTGGATCTATTTATCCGTAATCGTTCGTAATTATTCGATCGTGAATTATTAAAAATGCGGATAATTCAAATGTTACTAGTAAACTCGTTACGCGAATACGATTGCTGTATAGGAAGTAAAAATACGTGCCGCTTATATTGAAGGAGACAGTCGTAATAGTAGTAATATTAGTAGGTATAAGAGCAGAAGGTTAAACGATTTCGAAAGTGGTAAGAGGGAGAAAAAAAAATAAAAATAAAAGGCACCCAAGTAAAAGAAATGTCTTTCGCTTGTGATTAAATAAAAGAAAGAGAAGAGGAAGAAAGGGGAAAAAAAATAACATTTGTATTGATTTATATGAAAAAGCAACTTAGGACAACAATGAAGAAGAAAATGCGTGTTACGAAAAAAAAAAAGGTAACGACGCCATGACAGTTTGTACAAGGCACATGGCATGTGAGTCTAATCAAAACGTCCGTCAAACCATTCGCGATAAAAACGATAGATCCCGATACAGATTTACTGAATTGATCAAAATAATTCGCAAAGGATGAAGTTGCAAAGTTTAGAAAAAAAAAAAAAAAAAAAAAAAAAATGAACAAAAAAGAATTCCATAATTTGTCAAGTTGGTATACACGAAAGATGGCGAACCGGTAGAAGAATACCGTTAATCGTTTCTCGAAAGACACAAGAGTGGGAGAAAAAAAACAAAACAAAAAAAGAAACGAAAAAAAAGGAACAATCATTTGCATGCGCCGTCAGGAGCAAACAAAACACACAAAAAAAGAAGGGAAAGGGGAAAGAAAAAAGAAAAAAAAAAGAGAAAAATAATACGTGGGAATAGACAGAAGGCTCGCATCCAAAGTGTTTCTCCTTCTACCATTACCTAACCACCCACCACCCTCCTAAACCTCACCCACCGAACACTCCACCTTTCTTGACACAAAAGAAACGAAGAAAATATAAAGAATGTGTTGGGATGGATGTTAACAAGCATAAAATATTGTACGATTTAATTTAATATATATATATATATATATTTTTTTTTTTATCAATTCTGAAAAAATCGTATATATACATATGTACATCTTGAAAGGAATAATAATCAAATTATATATAAAGGACAATTGAATTACAAATAATATACTAAAATAATAATTAGAGTATATTTAAAATAACGGATAGTTAATATAGATATAAGAAAGATAGATGTAGGACATTAAGGATTAAGAAAAGAAAAAGAAAGAAAGAAAGAAAGAAAGAAAGAAAGAAAGAAAGAAAGAAAGGGAGAGAAAGAAAAAAAGAAAGAAGAAGAAGAAACGTTCATTAATTGTGGCATACAGGCCGCTGCTGTGCTTCTGCTGCTGTTGGTAGAATAGTGATGGTGGTGGGGTAGCAATGTGTATGTAGTAGTAATGTGTAGTAGTGTAGTGTGATAGTGGTGGTGGTATGGTGTAGTAGTGTGTAGTGTGGTGGTGGTAGTGTGTAGTAGCAACGGGTATAGGGGGAAGGAGCCGAGGTAGAGCGCGTTCGCGCGACGCCGTGAAAGCGACGGGTCGGGTCTCTTTTGCGAACGCCGTGTTGCCAGTTCTCTCTCTCTCTCTCTCTCTCTCTCTCTCTCTCTCTCTCTCTCTCTCTCTCTCTCTCTCTCTCTCTCTCTCTCTCCATCACTCTTTCTCTTTTCGGAGACGATCCGTACAAAAATTCACAATAAAATATACGGATTCGTTCTAACCTATTGTCAAGTTGTTTTTCTAAATTTTCTCCATTATTTCCTTTTATTTTTGACTCTATTTTTTTTTCTTTTTCCTATCTCTCTTTTCATCATCAATGTCTATCAAACCGCTCGCCCTTTCCACCGCTCACGGAACATCCACGAACAACAACACGATATATATATATATATATATATATATATATATAGAGAGAGAGAGAGAGAGAGAGAGAGATTCGTTGAAATTTTAAATTTAAAATCGTTAATGAGATGAAATACGTGATATTATAATATTGGAATAGAAACAGCAAGCGCAACGCGTGTAAACGCCCTTATGCCAGAAACGACGGAATAACGGCAACGTCGAGAGCCGAGCGTCGATGAGTCGGCACGAAAATTCCGACGCAGGGAGAACGGGGAGTACTTCTCTGTTCGTTCGCTTGCTTGCTTGCTTGCTTGCTCGCTCGTTCGTTCGTTCGTTCGTTCGTTCGTTCGCCAACTCGTTGATTCGTTTGGCGCGCGCGTGTTTCTTCAATTTTCGAAATAACGAGAGGTCGAAACGAGTATTAAAAAAAATAAAAAAATAAAAATAAAGAAGAAAAATATATATATATGATAATAGTATTTTTTTTTTTTTTTTTTTTTTTCACATAAAAAAGCGCGGGTCTTTTATGACGATAATAAAAGCATGGATGCGAATGAGAGAACATGATGGAAGATATATATATATATCTTGTATATATATAGAGCGAGCGAGAGAGAGAGAGAGAGAAAGACATCGTCCATCGATCACGAAACGTCCGAAGAGACGAACGACGTCCGTTAGAAGAGCCACGTGACGCGCCTCTCTCCGGGTTGGTCGGGCGAAGCGCGGTCACGGCTTTCGAACCGGCCGCGTCATTCCCCTTCTCACCCCTCTTCCACTCCACTCCCTTATCTCCTACTATCCGAAATCTCTCTCTCCTCCTCTCTTTCTCTATCTTTCACCGCGTAGTCGAGTCGGACTATACTGCCGATCGTGATGATACAAAAGGTAAATATGTTATCTGGTATAAAGTAGAAGTAACAACAGTAACAGTAATAGTAATAAACAGCCGCAGAAATATTAACGACAACGCCAACGACAGATCGGCGACAGCAACAACAGAGCAGCAACAGCAACAGCAGCAACAGCAGCAGTAGGCAGACCAGCTAGCCAGCCAGGCAGGCAGGCAGACGAGGGGGATTGTGGTGGCGGACACGCACAGTTCGGTACGCGCTGGCAACTGGCGCGCCACGAGAGTTCATTGTCCCGTGCGTGCCCGCCGATGGAAGCCCCTCGACCGAAATGAGGGACCGGTGTTGGCTGTAAACTTGACGAGAGAGACCGAAGGAGGAGGAAGGAGAATGTTGATTCGGGACATAGAGTAGTAAGAGAGGAAAAAAAGAAAGAAAGAAAAAAGAAAGAAAGAGGATTAATAAGAAAAGAGAGAGGAAGGGAGGGATTGTAAAAGACAGAGAGAGAGAGAGAGAGAGAGAGAGAGAGAGAGAGAAAGAGAGAGAGATAAAGAAAGAAAGAAGGGAAGAAAGAAAGAGATAGAATAAAAGAGAGAAAAACCGTGTCATGACGGATCCTCTTTCGTACGACTTACCAGTTATCCAATTTGATCAGTTCCTCAGGTCTTTTCGTCTTACGATCTGCCTTAAGTCTAAGCGCCTGCGGATATAGTTTCAATACGTGCTCGAACTGATTTGCCGTGCCCTCCGCAAAGAAAGTTGCTGTGTCTTTCACGGAAGCCATTGTGATAACTGAGCTTCGTGGAATGGCCGTTAGGGCGCAGCGACAGCGCCTCCGAGTAGCGCACCCGTCTCCGTCGCTTCGTCTCTTTGTGAACTCTTTCTCTCTCTCTCTCTCTCTCTCTCTCTCTCTCTCTCTCGCTCTCTCTATCTTTCTCCCTCTAGCTCGTTCGTTCTCCCCTCTTTCTCTCTCCGTTCTTATCTTTGCCTCCTCTACTATCTCTCTCTCTTTCTCCTTCTCTCAAAGGGAACACGTCGGCGTTTGTCGTGCACGGTACGTCGTCCCTCTCACTTACACTCGTTCTCGTCGTACTCGATCTATCTCTCTCCTCCTGCTTGTACGTCTCCAACTCCAGCGCCGTATCTTCCGTCTTTCTCCCCCTCTCTCTTTCTCTCTCTCTCTTTCACACGTTCCTCGTCGTTGTCTCTATCTATCCGTCTCTGTCTCACTGTTTCTATATCTTTCTCTCTCTCTTTCTCTTTCTCTTTCTCTCTTTCTCACTCGCACCTCCGTGCACACCACCCCTTCTCCCGCC
>NC_140818.1:2625000-2627500 GCF_050613455.1 Vespa mandarinia | reverse complement strand
AGGTAGGTAGGTAGTTAGGTAGTTAGGTAGGTAGGTAGGTAGGTAGGTAGGTAGGTAGGAAAGCAAGCAAGCAAGCAGGCAGGCAGGCAAGCAGGCTACTGGCTGGCAAGCAGGCAAGCAAGCTGACTGGGAGGCTAGCTCGCTGGCTGGCTAGCTGGCTGGTTGGCTGGCTGGCTGGCTGGCTGGCTGGCTGGCTGGCAGGCTGGCTGGCAGGCTGGCTGGCAGGCCCGTACGTAGTACTCGTGGAAAGTACCGAACGTGATGTCGGCTTATTCCTCGGTAACTTTCCATCGTATTGAGCGTAAACGAAGAAAGTTTTACCGAAGCATTGCGTCCAAAAGCAATAAAAAAAGAAAAAAAAAAGAATATAAGAATTCACGAAGATAAGTTTTTCTTTTTTTAATTTTTTTTTGTTTTCTTCTTTAAATCATATTTTCGGGTAATCGTTTCACTTTTTTGTTCTTTTTCTTCTTCATTTCCCCCCACCCACATCTCCCTTTAAATAATATATTTTCATTTCTTCGTTTTTCTTTCCTTTTTTTTCTTTTACTTATACAAATCTATGCATTTATTTCAAAGTTTGGATAAAATTCCAATGTAAATTGGAATTCTTTAATTTTTTTTTTTTTATAATTTTATTTATCGGGAAAATACAGTTACAAGATAGAGAAAACTATTTCATAATAAATTAGTTTCTTATTTATAAAGGAGATAGCCATAAATGAGAGAGGATTGGAATTTTGAAAGTTCTCCCATCCTTTATCCTTCAATTCTAAAAGATTATTTCTAGAATTCTAAAAAAGAAATTTTTAAGCATTTTCCAAGGATATCTACATGATGAACAATATATATAGGTAAACGGACGGTAGACATTGAAGAATGAACGGTTAGGTTGAACAATTTTACAACTTTGATGGATCTGACGGCCCACCACGTTTTTGCGATTGTTTCCCTTCGCTAAGTAGATGGCGTTAGTAACGACCGATAAATGGTAGGGATATTAATGGGACAGATGGTGTCTATTATCTTTTCGTTTTTCAATTGGTTTTTAGGGATGACATTTTTCCTTTTTTTTTTTTTTTAACAAATTCTTACTTCACAGAGATCGTTAACGATATCTCTGTGAAATATAAAAAATAAAGAGTCAAGATAATCCAGTAAAAATATTTAAAGAGATAATATTATCTTAAAAATTTTCTTAAAAATTCAAGAAACAAAAAAATTGTTGAACTTTACTGATAGTATAGATAAAAAAAAAAAATAACGCGCAAAGGTAATATGGTTCTTGGCAATGACATATTATTTGATATTATATTTAAAACAAATTCGTTGTCGAAATTTTTTCACAAAAGAAAAACATAGAATGTTGAAATAATCTAACAAAAATACTTATAAAGACAAAAAATATTTATTTCTCGAAGTTTTCTTAAAAAAAAACAGAAGAAAAAACAAAAAGAGAAAAAGCCAAAACAACAGAAAAACAAAAAAAAATAAGTTAACCAAACAAAAAAAATAAGCAAAAGAAGAATTATAAAAACGATTTTGTTGCGATAGATTAAAAATAGCGAAAATCCACGACAATCCTATTTAAAAGAAATACGTCCTTGCGACAGTAGAATCGAGGTTTGCCAGGGAATACCCGATTCCAAAGTTACGGGTAAAGAATTGCCTGCAGGAAAAGGAAAGGCAAAGAGGGGGTCGTGAGCGGGACAGTGGGGGAGAGGGATAAGGCCACGAAGAAGGGGGGGTGGAGTGGCAGGGAAGGGTGGAGGAAGTGGGGGACGGGAACTCGGTTTTCCTCTTGAGCCGACACTGCTGCTGCTGTTGCTGCTGTTACTGCTGCTGCTTACCGAGCAGGCCGAACCGGGCAGACGGCCATAAGCCCCGCAATATGGCCGCCGAGACTCACCGTTATGCCGTAGAGAGCATCGGCGGACGGAGCCCTCGTGCCCCTTATACAAAAGAGAGAGGCCGGACCCCCTCTGTCCCTCGGGCGTTTGAAATTCAACCCCAAGAACACTGCTGGCCGCTCCGCTGCTGCTGCTGCTGTTACTGCTGCTGCTGGTACTCCTGCTACAGGGTTGCCAGATTGCGTTGTCATGGTATATAGAATTGCTTGAGCCGTTTATCAATATAATATATATATATATATATATATATATGTATATATATATGCGTATGTATATATATATATATATACATATATATTCATAACGTATGCATATGTAGGCATATATCATATCGAAACACAGAAATACACCAATAATAATCTTACGTACAACCGAAAAATGTCGATTTGTGTTGTGTGTGTTATCGGTCATGGCAAACCGCAGACTGTGGTAATACTCTGAACCATGGAGAATCCCATGGTTACGAGACATTATTTCATTTCTTATTTTCACTTGCTTCTTTTTTCTTTGTCTTTCTTTTTCTTTTTCTTTTTTTTTTTTTTTGTATTATCTAAGCGACATATATTCAACAACCATTCTCGGTGACCCTC
>NC_140818.1:2602500-2617500 GCF_050613455.1 Vespa mandarinia | reverse complement strand
AGAGTGAAAAACTCTGCGGGATAGGACGAACGAACGAACGGATACTCGAATGGATATAGTGAGAAAGAGAGATGGAATACGAAAAAGAGAAAGAGAGAGTAAGAAAGAGAGAGTAAGAAAGAGAGAGAGAGAGAGAGAGAGAGAGAGAGAGAGAGAGAGAGAAAAGAGACAGATGGAATACGAAAACGAGAGAGAGAAAGAGAAAAAGGAAGAGAGAAAGATCGAATACGAAAACGAGAGAAAGAGAGAGAGAGGAGAGAGAGAAGAGAGAGAGAGAAAAGAGACAGATGGAATACGAAAACGAGAGAGAGAAAGAGAAAAAGGAAGAGAGAAAGATCGAATACGAAAACGGGAGAAAGAGAGAGAGAGGAGAGAGAGAAGAGAGAGAGAGAAAGAAAGATGATCCAGCGATGTCATTGAGGCGGGAATTTCAAATTCGTTTTCATTGTCTGAATTAATTCATATTGATATCTTTCGCTTTCCCTTTTTCTTTCTTTCTTTCTTTCTTTCTTTCTTTTTTTTATTTTTCTTTTTTCTTCCTCTTTATTTTTTTATTAATTTATTTATTTTTATTAATACTATTATTTTATCCAAGGCAAAACATTCGTAATAACATTTTATCGACGAGTTTCGCGTTATAATGCTGTTTGTTTGAAAATAATCTGAAAAAAAATTGTTTATCCATTTTTATCGGTGCTTATAATGATAATAGGTATGTTCAATAGGTTTCATTTCTTTATCAATAGTAGAAAATAATGATTGATCATGAAACGATGACTTGTTAGTTTTCTACATTATATATTTGAAAATGTATTATTAAAAAAATATTATTTAGGAGTGATGTAATATGCGTAATTGAAATGTACGATTACTTGCTTCGTCAAAAATATAATGATTTATCACGAAATTATTTGTGTGTTTTTTTAATGTCATTGGTTTATTTGAATATAATTTTTCAATGATATTTCTACAAGCTAATATCATATGTTCTAATATTCATTTTCTTTATCGAAAGCCAAATTTATCGTTTTAATGATATATGAGTTTTATAGATTTATATATTAAAAAATATTCCGAAGAAATTTCTAATACACATATTTCTATAATGGCATACATTATTCAGAATTGAAAGGTATCGTTTCTTTCATATATAAATTATCAAAATTGTTGTAAAAATTATCCATGTATTTTACATACATTATTTCTATGAAAATCATTTAAAAACATTTAAAAGCATTAACAAAAAATTACCAAATAGATATCATTTATCATACATTATAATATCTATTAACATATTTTATTAAAAAAAAAAAAAAAAAAAGGAAAAAAAAATAAAGAAAATAAATTATTCTGTATAAATTATTTATAAATTACATATGCTAATTCATTTGAAAATATTATCTAAAGGCTTCTAACACCCATTCCAATTTAATGATATGCATAAAGTCAGAAAATACACACTAAAAGAACGTTGAACGTAATAAAAAGAGATAAATAAAAACGTTGAGAAGGGTAATGGTATGCATGAGGAAGGTAAACAAATCGGTTGGTCTATGAATGACAGAGCAGAGTTGAAAGAGAGAGAGAGAGACAGAGAGAGAGAGAGAGAGAGAGAGAGAGAGAGAAAGAGAGAGAGAGAGAGAGAAAGAGAGAGATAGAGAGAGTGAAAGAATGAGTGAGAGAGAGAAAGAGAAAGAGAGAGAGAGAGAGAGAGAGGGAAGGAGACTACTCGCGGCCGATGCCGTATTTACTTACCGTATGATTGTCATTCATGCATTGTGAATCACGGACTTTATTTTTAGAAGTCGTCTGAATGAAAGTGGAGTAGCCTCGTAGTAGAAGTAGTAGTAGTAGTAGTAGTAGTAGTATTATAATGTTGGTTTGGTGGGAGGAAGAGGAGAAAATGTAGAAGAGGGAGAGGAGGAAGAGAGTAGTACGAGTAGTAGTAGTAGTAGTAGGGGAAGCAAAAGAGAGAGAGAGAGAGAGAGAGAGAGAGAGAGAGAGAGAGAGAGTGATAGAGAAATAAAGAGAGAGGAAGAGACAGAGAAATAGAAAGAAAACGATAGAAAGAGAAAGAGTGAGTGAGAGAGAGAGAGAGAGAGGGAGAGAGAGAGAAAGAAACGAGAAAGAGTAAGCAACGAGTGAGTAGTAGGAGAGGGAAAAGGGAAAGGGTGGTTTGTTGAACGTGGATAGATAGACGGGATAGTTGTAGCAGAGACAGCATCTACTAAAAAAAGAGAGAGAGAGAGAGAGAGAGAGAGCGGGGAAGAGAAAAAGTTGTGAGAGAGAGGGGCGATAGATGAGGGAGAGAAAAAAGAAGAAGATCGATCTCGGTAAAATCGCGAGTACATACACAAGCGCGAGCGCGCGCGCGCACGCAGAAAGAGAAAGAGAGAAAGGAGAGAGAGAGAGAGAGAAAGAGAGAGAAAGAAAGAGAGAGAGAGAATACTTGCTCGCACGTGCGACTCATCCCTCGTCCTGTTCCCCTCTGCCTCCCTCGACCCCGTTTTAGCACCATTTTCCCTCTCTTACTCTCACCCTGTTCTCCCAGACTCCCCACCAACCCATACTACCCTTCGAAAGATAAAGAGAGAGAGAGAGAGAGAGAAAGAGAGAGGACACGTAGGACATGGTCTCTCACGCACGTGCGCACTCTGACGTTTACCTATATCCCTACGAGAAACTCGCGCGACATGGACGAGAGATTGAAAGAGAAAAAGAGAGAGAGAGAGAGAGAGAGAGCGAGTGAGAGCGAGGGAGGACGGACGTCGACAGATTTGGAGTGGGAGAAACGCGAAAGGAAAGGGAGAGAGGGAGGGTGTATACCAGTCACATTGAGTACCGTGTAAGAATGAGTGAGTGAGTATGAGAGAGAGAGAGAGAGAAAGAGAGAGAAAGAAAGAGAAAGAGAGAGAACGAGGAAGAGGAAGAAAGAGGGAAGCGCCGCGTATGCAGAGGCGCGCTCGAGCGACGATCCAATAAATACAAGGATCATTGACCGAGCAACGTCGACAACGACGACGACACGACGACGACGACGACGACGACGGCAACAGCAACGTCGAGACGAAACCCGCGTGTAATTGCACAGTTCAACGTCACCAACCAAGTACTACTACAATGTTTACGGTTTAATTCGAGATACTCGAAATGTCACGTGCTCGGTTTCCTTCGTAGACACGCGCTGCTCTCTCTCTCTCTCCCTCTTTCTCTCTCTCTCTCTCTCTCTCTCTCTCTCTCTCTCTCTCTCTCTCTCTCTCTCTCCTGTCTATCTATCTCTATCTCTATCTTTCACTCTACATGTTGATAAGGATGTTCGCGAATGCGCGCGCGCACGTACAAACAGCTCTCCTTTACACGTGATATGTATGATGTGCATATACATATATGTATATATGATATGTATATTTATATATATATATATCTATAGATATGTATATGTAAAATATATATGTAAATATATATGTACATGTATATGTATATGCATATAATGCGTGGTATATATGTGTGTACGCATTTGTATATACGTAGAGATATCTACATATATCTAATGTACATACTTGTATATATGTAGGTATCTACGTATGATTACTTACGATGATGGAACATGCATTAAATAGATAAATAGATAAAGAGAGAAAGATGGAGAGAGAGACAGTGAGAGAGAGAGAGAGAGAGATAAATAGATAGAATGAACCGATTTGTGATAAGTGGGGGAAGTGAGAGGAAGTCAGAATAAACAAGATGGCGAACACTGCTTAAAGGGTGGGAGATTTGACGCTTTGATGGATGCGAAATGACTCATGTCATTATTTTCTCTTTTTCTCTTTCTTTTTTTCTTTCTTTTTGTTTCTTTCTCTTTTCCTCTCTTTCTCTCTCTCTCTCTCTCTCTCTCTCTCTCTTTATTTTTCCTTTCTCTTTCTTTCTTTCTTTCTTTCGTCCTTTCTTTCTTTTTCCCATTTCTGCCTCTGAATCCTATCCATGTTGTGAATGGGACACATACGAGATGGTAGTAAAGGTGGTAGAGGAAATGGAGGGAAAGGAACGAATGAGCTTTCTCTCTCTCTCTCTCATACACACTCACTTTCTCTCTCTTTCTCTTTCTCGAGAGAGACAGAGTGTGTGTCTGTGTATGTGAGAGAAAGAGAAAGAGAGAAAGAGAGAGAGAGAGAGAGAGAGAGAGAGACGATGTTATCTGAAGCGGATTACATCGAACGACCTTGACCCAGGAAGAAGCTTATCGAGCTCGCAAACAAAACATACCAACGCTAACTGTCACGTGTGAGTTGTATATACTGGCATATATTGAATGTACCTACTGTATTGGGTGTATGAAAAGTAGAAAGAGAGGAGGTTTGATTTTTAATATGGAATTTGAAGGTCAGGATTGATTGGAATTATTAGGAATTTTGAAAATGTTCGAACGTGTTAATGCTTCGAGAAGATATGCACTATTTTTTTTAACTTTTACGAATTCTCATACAATGAAAATGATAACTTCTGATTGATTCGATAAAACGATTTTATATGTATTTGTGAACACGTTTATTTGGTTCGAAGGGTGTAGAAGTGTTAAAGTCTTTTTTTTTATTTTTCGATTCTTTTTTTAAGATTCATGACTATTTTTTATGTACATATATTTTATGAGATACACGTCAATTGTCTTTAAATTGAAAAAATTTTTTTAAATAACAAATATCGTTCAATTTTGAATGGAAATAACAAAAAAAGAATGAATATTTAATGTATTAAAAAAAAAAAAAGGATCTTTAAAATAATCTTAGATAATAAAATAATATAAATATCACAAAAGATTCGAATTAATATTATATAAACAATTTATATGTCTTGATGTACATACGTAACGAAAGAGAAAGGTGCCATTGAACGAGTGGGAGAGAGAAGATAAATGAAAGATGGGAAAAGAGGTCGGGTTACGATGATGGTAATGTAAAAGCCTATATGTAATCGCAAGTTATGTCGTAGTCGTGTCACGTTTTGATTCTCTCATTGCCGAAGGTACAAGTAACTAGTTTCGCGGTCTAGGTCGATTCGTTGAGAAAGAAAAGATTGCATTGGCTGGTATTGTCACATTTATCGAACTTTTCAAACGTTACATTCAGAGTTAGGGAGAACGAAGTTTCATAGAAACTGGAATGTGTAACGTACACATGTATTTTTTCATCAGTTTTCCTTTCATTCTTTTATTTTTTTTTTTCTTTTTTCTTTTCTTTAATTAAAAAATTCTATACAAAATATGTATACAATAGTTCGTACACTATATATGATAATACAAATATCGTTGTAATTAATATTCTAACTTCTGTAATTAATTTCTCTAATATGTTTACTTGAAATTCAATATATATATGTGTATATATATATATCGAATCATTATTAAAAAATTAAATTCGATACAAAGAAAGGAAAAAAAAATAAAACGGTGAACTAACTTTGATTCAAATTCCGGCGAAAGCAATGATTAAACGGCATAAAACTGGATTTCGATGTACCGACAGATAAGCCCTTAAAAGTCCCTTTATACCACCTAGCGCAGCTGCGATTTGTAGCATAGCTCGTGGTAGTTTTGTGCGATCGAACGAACGCAAAATTAATTGCCAGCTGATATTTGGACACGTTCGATGTACCCAAAAGATGAATAGCCTCGTCAATATACACAATTTTGGTACATATACATATATATATGAAGGTATAATATATATATATATATATATATATATATATATATATATACATATGTAGTATGTATATATATATATATATATATATATATATATATACATATGTAGTATGTATACGCGTTTGTAGATTGCCTGACTATATACACAAAAATTCAATAGCTGAAATATTCGGGGATGACCATTCGGCTTCGAATACAAAGAGAGTAATCTCTCTTTTCCATCTCTTTTATGTCGCATGATTCAAAAACCAGTGCATAGTGTATAGGTACTCTACCAGCGAAGACGATGTCACATGCTAAGTTATAAATTATCAAGTTTCATATTTATCAATTTGAACGTTCGATTGGATTATTTAAGGTAAGATGTGTATATGTGTATGTATGCATGATGAGTTATGTGATTTTTGTTTTAATTTATTTTACTGTTAGGATAATTGTATATATGCACACAAATAGATATATGTGAAAAATTATAAACAAAATGACATCGAGAAGATATTTTTATCCAATTCTTATCGACTTCTTAAAAATGTGACGAATATTCTATTTGCAAATGAAATTTCTTTGGTTCGATTAATCCGAAATATATACTATTATGGTCGCTCGTATCTCCTCCGAATATTTGATTAAAAAAAACATTGTACAGTTTCGAATAAACGACGTATGAATCGTAAAAATTCTACGGAAAATACGAAGTGCTTCTATTTTTTTTATGTTCAGACATTATCAGTGTATTTATCGTATGAGAATGGATATGGGATATAATCGATAATCTATAAATATAAAATTCTTGCGCATTAATCGCTCACGTAGGAGTTTAATTTTCTTTCTTCCTTTTTTCTTCTATTTTTTTCTTCTTTTTTTTTTCTCTTCTTTCTGTAAATTTTATCGAATAATATATATTATATATACATATATATATATATATATATATATCCTTTTTAAATAAAAACAATGATTAGAATCTTTTAGTTAATTTGTTTTATTTTTATGACGAGAAAATTTGAATTGTAAAATTTGTTTATGATGTCAACCATCTAGTAAAGAAAAAAAAATGAATTGGCCAATAATCCACAAAATAAATCTAGAATTTTTAATTAAATATTTTATTCATAACGTCTTAAAATTTATTCGAAAAAAAACTTTGAATCGTCGAAACTTCGAATTTTTTATTTGATGTCGGCCATCTTATTAAAAAAATCTCCACGAAACACGCACCTCGAATTTTCTGATCATTCTTATCGAGCATTAAAAATAATGACAACAATTTTGATCATTCAAAAGTGAAAAGAAAAGAATTAACCTTTTTAAAGAATATTATCGATAAAATTAAAAAAGAAAATAAAAAGAAAGAAAAAAATTGACACGTCGTTCATTTTGAAATACATACTTCGACAAGTAAACGTATACGTACGTCATATGTTAGTGGAAGTGACACCAGATGGAGAACTGAAATTGAGATGCAGGCGAGATCGAGTTCCCGGTCTCGTATTCTGGATTCTGGTTTCTCCCGCGAGAAGGCAGAGAAAGAGACAGAAAGAGAGAGAGAGAGAGAGACCAGACCGAGATTTCAAGTAGAATATCATTGGTCGTTCCGCTGGGCAAAATGTTATCTTGCGCGTTAAAAACGACCTGTATTTTAACAGAAACCTTGGATTTTTCTTTACATGAGAGAGGATAAGATAAGAGTAGATACTTGAAATTGTTTAACATTTTCTCACTTTTCACGTTTACAACAAAATCGAATTAAGTTTACGTGAAGATATTTATTAATTTTTATTAAACACATTAATAAAAAAAAAAAAAATCATTATATAAAATACTTCGAAGATGAATTTTGAAACGACGGATATATCAATAATAATACTGAAGTGTTCTTTGATCAAGAATTTCAATGACTTGAAATAATCTTACAGCATATATATATATATATTCATGCATGTATGTATGTGTAGACGACATGTCACCATTGCGACACCTAACAGTCGATAAAATGATGTTTTGCGCGACGGTAATCTTCTTGAATCGGCAAAAACAAATCGCTGACGCTTTGGAAGTGTACTGCCGACACATGCACTAAGAAATTCATCAATTGAATTGCCAATCATATCGGTTTCTACAATTTTATTTTTAGATAGGGATGATTAAAATTACTTGAAAAATAAACCAAAAAAGTAAAAAGAAAAATAAAATAAAAACAATCTACTTCTAACTTCGTTTGATCTTATCATATATATTATTATTATTATTTTTTTTTTTTATAACCAAATGAAATAAGAACTTCGTTTGATTTTACAACGAAACATAAATTTTTATATAATATTTTATGTAATTTTTATATAAATTTTGTGTAATATTGTTGTTATATATGTATGATTTCATACATATACATACATATATATATATATATATATGAAAATCGTTAATAAAAATTTTCAGAAGTTGATATCTAATTAAACATCTAAGTTAGATCAAAATATTCTTGAAACAGCTTCGCACCTTTTGTAAGAAATCTTCCACCTAACGTTTTTTCCCATGTGAGTAAGCCTTACTTAGGAAAAAATTGAATTTTCCGTTTCTCACATAAGGAGTACATATTTAGTATCGTCTAAACGTGCGATAACGCGTAGGCGCATGCGCGCATGACTGTACGCCTGGCCGAGCCACGCTAAATGTTCCATTCGAAGGCTGAACTTTCAACGAGGTATCATCGACCATACATACGAAGTTAACTCGGCGTGAAAATATTCCAATTTATTTAAGATTGAAAAAAGAAAAAAAATCTTAAAAGCAAAGAATTGTCTAAATATTAGAAAATTAAAAATTTTATAAGAAAAGAAAGAAAGAAAAAAAATGCAATGACTCTCAAATAAATTTATATGAGAAAACGATCGGATGCTTATCGTATTGGTCATTGAATCATTTTCTAATGACACGATACCGACAAATTCTAGGAACAAACGAAAAAATTGTTTAGTTAAAAAGTTAAAAAAACTAAAAAAAGAAAAAAAAGAGAAAATGCAGTGACTCTCAAACGAATGTATGTGAAAAAATTATCGAATACTCTTTGTGTAGTATCACAGAGTAATCATTGAAGTATAAAATTCTAGAAACATACAAAAACATTTTTTAAATTAGAAAGTTAAAAATTATTTATATATATATATGTATACATACAAAACATGTATATATATATATATATATATATATATATGTATACGTAAAATGCAGTGATTCTCAAATGAAATTTATAGGAGAAAACGTTCAAATGCTTTTCCTGTACTATCATCACTAAAGTATTGAATCATTCTCTAACGACAAAAATAACGACGGCAATGAGGAAAAGACTTAGCAAAGTTTCGCGGTTTACGCTAATGAAGCAGAGCAGCACTGAGCCTTTATGGTGGTTTATGTACGCTTACGTCATCAAATCCATCGGTTTCGGCCTCGAGCGAGGCTCAGAACACCGAGGGCACACTCTAGCGGGATATAGAGGGAAACACAAGAGGTTATGTCGTGTCCCTCGAAGCACATCAGGCACCACCAGCTGACGTGTGTGTGTTCTTTTCGAGAACGATAAAGGATGACGCACGAGTTACCCAGGAAACGTTCTCTAAGAAAATCGTTTCGAACGTCTGACTTCTCGTCGTTCTCCTTGTTCTCATCGTCGCCATCATCATCATCGTTGACGCATAACAGGGAGGATATTGGTTAGACATTTTATTTTCCGAAACGAATTCGTCGAAACGACGCCATGATGAATCGAAACTCGAAAACGATATATTAGAAATATATTTTCTTTATTTATTTCTTTTTTTTCTTAGAAATATATTTAATTTATTTATTTATTCATTTTTCTTCTTTACTTATATAACGAGAATATAATAAATATACAATATTTATTTAGTTTGAATCTATGAACACAATTTTTATGGCCATTCTTATTATCGGTACAACAAAATATACATAAAAATATATATGTGTGTATATATGTATATATACACAAATAGATATGTATATGTTTATAGATGTAGACGAGTTTAGTTTATTCCAAATAGTATTATTTGTATTTGAAAATTAAATGAAACCTCTCTGACTATACTGAGAGACTATGGAAACGAGCTTGCCACAAAATGTTAGCATGTCAAACGAAACCATAATAGATCAGGTCGTCGTGCGACAAATTTCTCCTAACTCCTCTTGAAATAATTCAATCATAATGCTATTCGAAACAAAATTTATATATTATCTTGAATCTTGAATCAATTCGATATATTAAAATGATTACACAACGTTCCAATATAATAATTGACTAATCATTTAAATATTCTAGATGGTTTGACACGAATATGTGTGATATGGGTAGAAAGAGATCACTCGACACGTTGGCTATGTATGTACATATATCGAACCGTATTTTATTTAGCATCGCACCTGCCTTATCCTGTCCCTTGTATTCTTCCCCCCTCGCAGGTGTTTAGAACACGGAAGAATGCTCCTCTTCTCTCTTCGTGAAGATATTCTTACTGCAGGTACGAAATAATAAGTATCTCTTTGTGGGAAATAAAAATTCTTCTTTTCTCTCTTTTTTGCTTTTTTCTTTTTTTTTTCTTTTTCTTTTTTTTTCACGAAGAAACTTTTACAAGTAAATTTTACAATTTTTTTTACATATTCCTTATGTAATTAGATTGTTTTCTCTTTTTTTTTTATTTTTTTTTAGTTCAACGCGCGAGCTCTTATTTGTTATACCGTTATTTATGGAGTCGTCATAGTGATAGCATAAACTGATACATGTATCAAGATAATCAAGGAAGTTATTGCTCAAGAAAATCATACATTTAAAAAAAAAATATGTATATGAATGAATAAACAACATTTTTTTTATGATTAAAAAAGATGATTAAAAGACCAACAGAATTTCAATAACGAATGTCCTAGGTGAATCGAATTTTTTCTTTTTTTTTTTTTTTTCATGGCCAATTATGTCGCTCGCGCTCTCGGGATCATCCCATTCTCAGTCGCTCCCCTCTCTCTGCGTTCCACTTTTCTCTCACTAAACGCATATATATAAATACAGCTGTTACAATCTTCCGTAAACACTACCACCAAACGTGTTTATTTTCTCACGAAACAGATAGATTATTACTATTATTATTAAACTCGTTTTTTTGTCATTCTCTAACTTACCGACCGATCGATTAAAACAGTCGCATGGTGGCAGTACAAACTAAAGAAACTGTATTATCGACTCAGAGTGATTTTCTTTATCGATAGATAAATCTACTTTTCCTTTATTTTTTTATTTTTTAATTTGATCGACATGTTTGAAAAGATATCTTGTTATTATGTGACTCAAGTATTTATGTAACGTTTAGTATCTTGTAAAGTTTAATCGAGATATGCATCAGTAATTAACTACTCGATAAGATTTGAATTGATTTTAATTTTGAGAAGAAAAATATTAGATTTTTGAATAGTCGTAACATATTTTAGATCAGGTTTATCTTTGAAATTAATACTATTTAATAGACTATGGAATTTCTGGTACTTACTCTAATATTGCTTGAAAAACTACTAAATGTCAAGTAATGATAATATTCAAATTCAATCGAATTTTCTTCTTATTTATCGTGCTATTTTAGCTTTTTAATTTTCTTTTTTATTTTTTTTATTTTTTTATTTTATACATAACTAGAACAATCATAATCATTCGGGAAGTCGTGATTTTTTGATTACTATAGCAAAAGAAGGATAAGAAAAGCTTTGGTTAGTCATATTACCAGTAACTAGTAGATTACGAAGAAGGTAAAGTTTTCTTTACGTCATTCACTTTGACGTCAATGATAGTTTAGATTTTGATTGTAACGTTTCGAACGTTGTTGTGTCGTCGTCGTGATATCATTCGTGTCAAGAAAGATTATGTGCATATATTTACGTATGTGTGTTATGTACGTATGTATGTATATCAAAAAATGATTGTAAGAAATTAATAATATTAATAGATGAATACAATAGGAATTATATTTTATTAATGAAATTTTACTTTTTGTATTCTTTATATGTATTTATACACATATGATGATTAGATATATACATATATATATATATATACATATATAAAAAAGAAAGTTAATATAATTTTTACAAGGATTAGATTTGTATGTAATCCAAAACTTTTTAGCATGTTTTCACAAATAGTTGTAAAGTTTGTTTACTTAACCTTTTCTTTACAGTAGTAGTATAACAGTTTTGGTATATTAGTAATAATAATAGTGACGACAGCATAGTTACATGCTTGAGTCTACTTGAATTTGACTTGAATAACATCGTACAAGACCTAGAAAATATTCGTATGGCAATTTGCCAATATATATATATATATATATATGTATACACATACGCACATATATATATACTTATACACGGTTGGACTGAAAATTTTTAAGTGGACCAAAAGTTACTAGGTGATCTTAAAATTAAAAATTAATTTAATCTCTTTAATGACTTTTTTAGGCTTTCGTAATAAGACTTGTAGTTTTATTATCTGAAAATAAAATATGACTACAAAGTTTACGAAAAAATAATTGATTTTTAAAATTATCTAATAATTTTTAGCTTACCGTATGTGTGTACATGTATGTGCGTGTACGGAAAGACAGAGAGAGAGAGAGAGGCCATAGACGAAGGCCATTTACAGGATGCTCGGTTTAATGTAACTGGTGCTCGTAATTTCAAGGTTGAAACATAGAGAAAAGTATAATAATAATAGAAGGCGATAACGTTTTTGTGTAACATGTATTGTTGAATTTATCCAACGATTCTATTCCAAAGTCATACGATATTAATCACTATCTACTATGATTTTAAACAAGTCTTTTTGTATTAAAATCTTCGAAGTAGAATCATGTTCGAGGAGTCGAGTTATTTCCTTTCTGTTTTTTCCAGTTTTTTCTTTTTTTTTTTTCTTTTTACGAAGCTTAAAGGAGGAAAAATATATATATATTCTTATATATATATACTTATAGAATATATATCCTACACATACACAATATATATATATATACATATATATAGTATAAAAAAGTAAGTATAATATATATATATATTAGTATACTATATGTACCAATATATACAATATATTATATATATAATATAATAATATATATATATATATACAATATTATATAATATGTATATATAGTTTCTCATAGAAAGAGAAGGCTGGTTAGAAAATATGTATAAAATAGTAGTAGTATAATAGTAGTTTAGTAGTAGTAGCAGTAGTAGTTAGAAACCGTCTAGAACGAGCTGTAAACGTAGAAGGCTCAGGGCCATTGTCTACTGGTACAGCCTTTATCTCTTCCCTTTCCCTTTGATAGTTACGAGAGCCTTTCATCTACCGGGACGTAGCACATAGAAGAGAGGCCTTCCTCTCTCTAAGCTCACGGCTGCCTGGCCTGCACATCTTCAACAGTCTTCAAGGAGTCATCCTGAAGACAAGACAAACGGTACGGTGACATCGCCTTCAGACACAACTAGAACCGAAATTACGTTTCCCTCTTGTGCTTTCTCTTTTCTCTCTCTCTCTCTCTCTCTCTCTCTCTTTCTTTCTCTCCCCCTCTGGGAAATACTATCAAACTGACAAGGACAGTATCATTTCTCCATTTCCTTTCTTTCTCTTTTTCTCTTTCTATCTGTCTCTTTTAGCTCCTAAAATAAAATAAACTCTCTTATAGAAAAGTAACAAGAGAACGTGTAATTAATATTTTTTATTGTCTTAAGTAATTTTCACTTGTTTTTATCATATTTTTTAATTTGATAATGCATGTATAATTTATATATATATATATATAATATATTATATATATATAAATATTTATATATATATAGTATATAATATAATATATTGTATATATGTTATATATATATGTCACGTATGTATTTACATGTAGACAATTACATCGAAAGTTAAAAAATCGCGGTAGTAGAATATCAAATCAAAAAGAACGGCACACCGTGATTATCTCCATTGAATGGCACGCAAACACATTTCCGACATTTTTCATTGAATGTAGGAGGAAGCGAGTAATCCTCGCTCCGTTGCGCTCGCTTGCTCTCTCTCTCTCTCTCTCTCTCTCTCTCTCTCTCTCTCTCTCTCTCTCTCTCTCTCTCTCTCTCTCTCTCTCTCTCTCTTCCTATTTCTCTTTCTCTTACTCATACAATACCCGTAAATCTTTCACAGGAAACGAAAACGCGCATATTCATGAATTCGCCACTGTTCGAATGACAATACCGATCGCATTGACGAGATTTGAATAAAAACGCGTTGCGTTCCGTTTCTACTATATATATATATATCAACTATACATTTGTAATAAAAAGGATCAAAAATATATTTTATGATAATTTTAAAAGAGAAAAAAACATTAAGGCGGACGACCAATAAAAAACAAACAATTCAAATGAGTAACGAAAGAAATATTACAGTCGTTTTGTGATATTTTGAAAAGAAAAAAAAAAAGAATAACGTTAAAGCGAACCGACTATATAAGAAAATTTTTATTTTCTTGTTTTATTTTTTTACTTAATTAGAAACGAAAGAATTATTACTATTGTTTTTTTTTCTAACTAATAACACACGAATGTGTCTAACCTTTCTCGCGAAAGAAATAGTAATTCGCAGCTGTATTTAATTGGAAGCTTATTAAGATGCCAACTTGGCTTTATACGTCTTTCATCGGTGCAACAGTCGCACAAAGGTAATTCAATTTCCGCGCTAATATTGCACACGTATGTATATACGTATGACATATTTATTTATTTATATATGGATACATGTATATGTATGTATGTATGTATGTACGTTTGTATAGAATTATAGATCGTCATCGTACATTACCAAAAACATTGGTCATCTTTCGATCCTAATGAATATATTTTTTGAAATACGTATATCGATTTTCGATAAATATTGAATTTTATTGATCGAACAATCTACTGATAAATTTGGTTCACTTAAATTATTTTAGAAATAAAATTGTATTTTTTTTATCTTTTTTTTATTTTTTCTTTCTTAAAAGATAATTTCTATAATATATGATATATCAAAAAAATTCTGTTATAGAATTTATTTATTTCTTTTTATTTTTTTTTTTGTAATAGAATTGTTTTGGTTCTAATTTTTTTTAATTTTTAGTTTGTATCATTAACAAATTTTATTCAATTTTAATTCAATAATTTTTATTTGAATATAATTTTCACATAATTTATTTTTTTTATTAATTATTTTAAAACAATTT
>NC_140818.1:2565000-2597500 GCF_050613455.1 Vespa mandarinia | reverse complement strand
AAAAGAAAACGAAAAAAAAAGTTTGTTATATTGAGAAAAAAATGTATAAAATTTGAAAATTGAACATTTCTGTATTTATATATAAATATTTTGATGTTATTTTCCTATAATAATAATAATAATAATAATAATAATAATAATAATAATAATAATAATAATAATAATAATAATAATAACAATAATTTGATGGTTGGAATAAATTGTTATAATGGATTTTTGGATATAACTTTTGATCGGCTATTGATTATTATCGATATTCGATAATAATATATATATATTCGATATCTGATTTGATAATATTTGATTTTAATGAATGTTATTTGATTTTATTTTTAACAAACATTGTCATCGACATAACGCTTTTATTTATTCTCTTTCGTTGTCCTTCCTGAAGTAATAATCGATACTGTGTAGCTTTGTTTCACTATATTCTTCACAGATGATATTTGCATTCGTCAAAATATTATTTCATCCCGCGAAATTCAAAACTTGAACATTATAATTATTTTATGAATAAGTAAGCAATAATGAAATTATATAAAAGAAAAGATCTGATAATTTTCGATATTATTCTTACATTAATATAATCATATACGTATAAAATATAAAACAATATTTTTTTTATTAGATTCTCAATATGGAGGATGATATGAATTGGTTCAGAGCCGAATTAGATTCCAGAGAAGGACTCATTCCAAGTAATTACATAGAAATGAAAAATCACGAGTAAGGTTTACATTTTAGATATTTTTTTTTTCTTTTTTTTTTCTTTTTTTTTTTTTTTACATCGTAGTAAATAAAAGATTTCTCCTTATTCTGTTTTGATTTTATAGTTGGTATTATGGAAGGATAACCAGAGCAGATGCTGAAAGGCTATTAATGAATAAGCATGAAGGTGCCTTTCTGATTAGAATCAGTGAAAGCTCTCCTGGTGACTTTTCGTTATCCGTAAAGTAAGCACATGTTTTGTATTCATAATAATAATACATTTTAAAAAATCATTAAATATTCGAGAATTTATATTGTTCGTTTTACGATGATAGATGTTCAGACGGTGTGCAACACTTTAAAGTATTAAGAGATGCTCAGGGCAAGTTCTTTCTTTGGGTCGTAAAGTTTAATAGTTTGAACGAACTGGTAGAATATCATCGTACAGCATCGGTATCACGTTCACAAGATGTCAAATTACGTGATATGATTCCTGAAGAGGTAAGAAGAATATCCATAGAAACAAAAAGAATACATAGACTTATTATTAGAGTTTTTACTTCATTGATAATGAATTATGTGTTTATATATATATATATTTTTTTTTTATTTCAGTGTTTAGTGCAAGCATTATATGATTTTGCTCCACAAGAACCTGGTGAATTGGAATTCAGGCGAGGAGATGTAATTACTGTTACAGATCGCACAGATCAGCATTGGTGGCATGGGGAGATTGGTAACAGAAGAGGACTATTTCCATCGACCTATGTTACTCCCTATCACTCCTAGGTATAATAGAAATTTTAGCATAAAATTTAATAACTTTTCCAATGTTTTACTGATAATCATTGTACTGCATCTTACTTATTATTTTTAAATTATAGAAAAAGAATAAATGAATCTTCTGTTTTAGGCCTGATTTAATATATACAGGTCTCAACTATTGACCGCCTTATCCCACCATCATTATATACAGGATCAGCCTCGCTGCAAAATTAATCCAGAATGTTTTGCGAGCACACCGCCTATTGAATGGACTACCAGGATATACTCTTGGTGGTCCAAATGTCGAGTATTGTAATAAATACGATCTCGACATAAAATACTATTTAGTAAGGACCTCTGACCGGTCCCATTGAGAGAAAACATTATTTCTTACATCCTTAGTAATCCATACGAGAGTGTGTAGAGTTCCTTGATGTATTACACGACAGGGTAGTGTCCACATTGTTTTTATATATCGTTGGATGGACAAGTTTTAATCTTCTCTGTGGGACTGAATATGCTGCTACCATTTGAAGTTAACATTGATAGATGTCGTATGTGTATCGTATGTCTGCGATCAAATAGAATCCATTGAATATTCATTAACCGCAAACATTTTGACTTTTTATTCAATATATAATATACCAAGTGCTCTAAGCATGCATTCATTAACTATCATATGTTAATAAAATCGTAACATCGACATATATTATAAATGAAACTTGAAATGGTCTTTAGTATTTCTTGGTAGTCCATTAAAATGGTGTTATACATCACAGATAAGCATTAGTCTTTTGCAAGCATGCTCATTGGCCATATTAAAACAATAATTATATCTCTTGCTATCTCAGATAGTAGTTTAGGAGAACTGGGATTATATAAATCTTGTATTTTTTAATACAGATCCGCTATTCGAGGAAATGGGGACCTTGGCGAGAAAAGGGCCTAGTTAAAAACAATTGCATAAGAAATTTAAAAAAAAGAAAAAACTTTATATACGAACATGTATAGCGTTAAAAAAAAAGCGCATCGCCTTTTGGCATTGGACAATTTTTGTTGTCTTTTTTCTATCGTCAATATTTTCGCGAATGATTAAGAGAGAAAACATTTTTTTCTTACGCTTTTATTATACGTTCGATAATACGAATATTTCAGATATATTATCTGTATCGTATACTCAGACACATACAAATTCGAATAAGCTAAATATAAGCTTTTCTTCGGTATTTCTTCATAATGAAATCTTAAAAGAATTGGTGGAATCTATTTAAAAGATATTATTAATACTGTTTCTCTCTCATCATCTATATACATAAGCAGTTAAAACGCTTAAAGAGATTTATTTTGTAATTAAACGAATCTTGTGGTATACGTAGTGAACAAAAAATAAAAAAAAAAAAAAATAAAAAATAGAAAAAATCTTTTGTTTTATTCTAGAGATTTTACTACGAGTTGGGAGAGACAACCACACATATACAGCGATAAAGCGTATATACATATTGTATATACATTATACATGCATACATATTGAAGATAATCGTGCGAGATTAAAATACAATTATTGTGATTGATTTATTTTTTGACAACAACTCTGTGACACATATTGCATAAATGCAAAAATAGATAAATACAAATATTTCATATGATAAAACATTATTGCTACTTAAAAACGGAAAACAAAAAAAAAGGAATGAAAACAAATATTGCTATGCACTTCATTATTCATCTAGCAAATTTAATCATATGTTGCAAGAAAAAAGAAAAAGATGCCAAGAAGCGATACGATATTGAAGTCTGCCATGTGTTAATTTTAATCTGCACACAATATTTAAATATAAAGTTTGTAATTTTAAAAACGATTCAAGGGGAGTCTATGTACATTTCTCAAGAAAAAAAGAACAAAAAAGAAAACAAAAAATATTCTGTTTACTGATTTCAGCAATTCTTGCTTTTTTTCTGTGTAAACAATGAAAATGTTTAGTCTTATTGTGTAATTATTATTATTATTATTATTATTATTATTATTATTATTATTATTATTATTATTATTATTATTATATTATTATTAATTAATTATTATTATTACTGCGTTATGTTACATTTTATTATTAACAATATATTGCATTAATCATACTTGCATGCTTTTTTTTTACTTACGCCCATAAACCATATATGCCTATTGTATAAGCCGAAATCACATGTGCTATTTATTGTCTCACTATCTACCATTTCTATTTGTTCTTCATCGTTCATTAGTAACAGTCAAAAATTATATAAGAGAAGTAAATTTTTCACAACTTTTTAAAAATAATATAACAAATATCGTAAAAAATATAGAATTAATTCCTCTTTTCTTTTTTTTTCCAAACTAAAATTGTAAGTAACTTTATTATGATTTTATGCATAAAAAAAGTAAGACTGTTTAATGATTAATTTTTCAATGAAACATCGATAAGATTGTAAAATAATGAAATATATACGGACTGATAAATGTTCAACTTTCTATTCATATTTCAACACTGGGTCTTTTTTTTAAGTTGACTTATTTTTTACATGCATATATATATATGTGAAATAATATAGTTCCTGTGATAACTTTTTTATTTTTATTTGTCATAGGAATAACAAAAAATCTACTAAAATTTATCACTTGTTCATTTTTAATTTATAAAAACTTTTTTTGGTGTACTTTGTACCATTAAAATAAAAATTTAGTAAGGCTAATGTTATGTAAAAATTTTACGAAAATTAACGCCGATTTTTAATAGCTTTTTGTAAGATAGTTTGGCTCGTACTTAAAGATGCAATATATATCTTTTAAGTTTATTATTTATTTTTTAAACAATAAATTCGTACATATTCGTAATTAATATTAAAAGATATAGATTAGCGATTTTTAATATCAATTTATCAATAGCGCACAAAAATATGCATCTCTCTATCTATATATTATCACTTTGCTAAGATTTGTCAAGTTTTATGCATTATTGTAGCATATTAATAAAAAAAAAAAAAAACTTGTTCGTATGCAGATAATGAATAAAGCAATATTTACATTTGCTTATGTAGTATATAAGCAATGTATTTTGACTCACATGTACAAGCTGTTTAAATAAATCTGGAATTGAGTTGTCTCTTGACAACAGTGTACCATGATACTTTGGACCAAGAAATAATATAACAAAAAAATGTATTCAAGGTGAACATTTGCATAAAAAGTTTAGCTAATTGTGCCAATTCCTTAATATTATTTATCATTTATGAAATAATGAGAAATATTTTCAATTTCCTGCTTTTTCATCCATGTACGATTCTTTTAATGAGTAAGACCACAAAGTGGATTTAGAATGGAAAATTGTATTATATCTAATGCATTTAATTACTGCACTTGGCACAACATTAGTAATTATTTACTGCCTGATATACAATTAATGTTTACTACCAAACGCATATTATGTAATAACACATGATAATTGTAGTACAATAAAGCATTCTCAGAAAGTAACATTATATTCTTTCATAAAATTCTATATTTATCAATGTTATTATGGGTATGATTGATGTTTGCGATTAATGTTTTGTATTAAATTTAATCTCTAAAAATTATTTTTAATTACAAAAATATTGTACAGTTCGCAGTTAGAATTTCTTCAATCATTACAGATTAAAATAACATAGAATAGACATTATATGTTGCTTGTATTATCGATCAACATACAAGTCTGTAAGAGATATATCTTCCTGCAGTTTCAGAAGGTCTAATAATTTTGACTACTTGTCCTCTTTTCAGACCAAAATAACGAGCCACTGGATCACCAGCTTGTATACGCATTAATTGATTTTCTTTAAGCTTATACCTAGTAAGTAATTCTTCTTTTTCATCTGGTGTTAATACTATATGTTCAGGTACAAGTTCGTGTTCTGTGATATTTATCAACAACTCAGATTCCAAAAATTGTTCTAAAATATACTTAGGTGCCATATCTACTAAAGATTGTTTAGCAGACGGTGTCATACCTTGTTGTACGACAATGATTGCTCTGGAAAAGAAACAATGAAATATAATTTAATATAATCTTCATATAAAAATCTTTCCAAGAAACATACCTATGAATTTTTTCTTCCTGCATACGCTGACAATAAGTTTTTATAGTTTTGATACCTATTTTGGGTTCATCGGGAAAAAAGACAAAAAGTTGATCCGTAGGATCATCATTGTGTGCAACTAATACAATAAGATCGCTACGTGCTGGTCTTTTTTCACTCGGTTTATCGCCAAATTGTTCTTTAAATTGTTCTAAAGTCTGATCCAATTCATCCTGTGTCACGAGATAACCTCTATCATGACACAACTGCATCACTGTTTTACGAATTCGCCACAATTTATAAGTTTCTGCTTCATCATCCATTTCGTAATATATACAAATAAATACAATTAAATTTTTAATAAACAATTGAATTCAAATTCTAATTATTTCACTTTGTTTTCTTCTTTGAAATTATAGTACTTATGGCTGTTCACTATCTTCTGGCCATGGCATATGTGACTCCAGCGATAGATGTGGACAAAATGTGAACTACAAGCGTAATAAGCAAATACTGTCCCCCACTATGCATCTAGTTCAACAGTGTATAAGTTTCTGTAGATTATATCATTTTTTGTTGTTGTTGTTGTATATACAAATTTTTATATGTAGTAAAAATAGTAGATTAAATAGATAAATTAATTGAAAAATATTTGTTAATTGTACAAACTTTATATTTTTTTTCCTAGCTAAAGCACATTTAAATAGCTATTTAATAGAATTTTTCAATTAAATCGTTAAATTTTCATCTCAAAAATGAGACTGTTCATAAAAATCGGAAAAGTATTACGCCTGTATGTGGCGTAAACCATTATAAAACTAGGGTTGAACAACCTTAATCTTAGCAACAAATTCAAACTAATAATATTTCAATATAACTATGTCGGTTCAGTAGATCATTGCATTATCGATAGAGTTTTTAAAAGTAAAAACTACACATTTTTACGTTGTTGATCTAAAATTGACTTAGCTTTTCGCTATTTTATTTTTTTTTAGTTTCGTCAAATTTTTAATAGGATAAATATTTTTTTATTGTTGTGTGCTGTAATAATTCGACATGGATCAATATTTTAAAAGTTACGAGGAACTGGATGTAAGAGATAGGTTATACATAACATTTACATGATTATATATAATAATTTAATTTTAGGTGCATCGTTTAATGCTTAATGATACGTCCAGAACTTTAGCATATAAAAATGCTATACTTAATTATGCAGACAAATTCAAAGACAAAATAGTTATTGATGTTGGTGCTGGGACAGGTGTTACAAGACCGTAAAATATAAATTCTATATATAAAATCATATGAAATTTTAATCTTTTTAAACGGATATGTGTTTTTAGGTATATTGTCTATTTTCTGTGCTCAGGCTGGTGCAAAAACAGTATATGCAGTAGAAGCCAGCGAATTGGCTAAATTGTCCGAGGAAGTAATTGTCGAAAATAATTTGGAAAATGTAATTAAAGTAATCCATAGTAAGATTGAAGATCTTGATCCAAATGTTATTCAAAAAGCAGATATAATAGTCTCAGAATGGATGGGATTTTATTTAGTACACGAAGGAATGTTAGAATCTCTATTATTTGCAAGAGATAATTTCTTACGCAAAGGAGGAATCTTATTTCCGTCGATAGCTAAATTGTATGCTTCTCCGTGTCAATTATCATCAATGTTCCAATTTTGGGACAACGTTTTTGGAGTCAGTATGAAGTAATTATAATTTTAATAATAATTTTTATAATATTAATGATTTTGGTTCGTTTATATAAATTCTATTTCAATTAAATTCTATTATCTTATTTTTACTCTTAGATGTATAGGAAAACACTATCGAGAAACTAAATCAACGAAACCAGAAATAGTATCAATAAATCAGGATGATGTTTTAGCGGATAGTAAATTAATAGCATGGTTAGACTTGCAAAGCATTATTTTATCAGAAATAAATACTTTGGGAAATGAAGAATATGTATCCATTTGTAATAAGGAAGGAATATTACAAGGAATTTGTATCTGGTTCTCAGTTGAATTTCCAGACGGTTCAGAATTATCTACAGGACCGTTAGATACATCAACACATTGGAAACAAACTGTAATTGTATTGCCTATGGATGTAAAAGTGGAAAAAAATGAACCCGTGGCATTTAATTTAGAATTAACAAAGGACACCTCAAAAGAAAGAGAATATAACATAAAATTAATATTGTTAGATGCTGCTGAAGTTGAACACGAAATTCCATGTTATTGTTATATGACTAAGTGTATTGTAACAAGAAAATATTTAGAAGAACAATCAAATGGTACCATAAAAGGCTGAAATTGTTTGCATATAAGATGATTATGCAAGTCCTATTATAAAAGTCTTTTTTTATTACTTATATTGCTAATATAACATAATATTATATAAACATATAATATGTATTAATTGTAAATAAATGAAAATGAATAGATAGAACAATATATACGACAATGAAACTAAAATGTGTATATTGGAAAGTATATATGTATATATACATATAATATATATTTATATGTGTTTTTATTACTTTATAATAGTTTAAATAAAAAGATAAAAACATGATAACTATAAATATAATTAACAATAATGTATACAAAAGGAATAATACTTTACACAATGTAAATATATTTTACGTATATGATTTTATAATTTCTTTACAATTTTATATTGTAATACCAATATTAAGACCATCAGTTAAATGGTTGGATAAATAACTTATGTCATATATGTCACGATCTTACGATCTGAATTAATTTTGTATGTACTGAGTACATACGTATACGGATTTTTTTTTTCCTTATGCAAGTATACGTTTTTGGAAGAAATTAAGAAAATAATCTCATTGTATATTAATTGATATACATTCTTCATCTTTATCATTTATTATTAATGTCATTTCAACTGTAAAAGCATTTTTTCTATAATTTTATTTATATAATATAAAGAACTAAAAATAAATATATATAAAATAATAAAGATTTATCAGATTAGGATACAACATTTTTTTAAGATATAAGAAAATAATGCATATTTGTTTCACTTATTTGGAGTTTGATTAATTTGCTACAATCCACTACAATCTGCTGAGTACGTACAATCCATTTGAATCATCATTTTCTACAGCTTTCTTGCTTATATTATTTTCATTAATATGTTCATGGATTCTGCATTGCATTAGCACGACAGAATGGTAATGGTTGTTTTATTTTGCACTTACTTGCATACTAATGTCATAAGAAATGAAAAATAAAAATTGTGTATGCAAGTATCAAATAAATTTGATAATAAAATTTGTAAGCTGATTAACTTCTTACCAAAGGTAAGATGATATTGAAGAATAAATTTGTTGTCTTACATTTAGCACTAAAGTCATTTCTATTATATTTCTATTACCAGTTTGAAAACTTCTACAGAGTATACAATATTATGCACGCATCACAATTTGATATTTATGTATTTATACATGAAATTTATTCTATAATATCATTCAAGGAGTATTTGGACTTATGCAGTAAAATTCTATTCGTGCAAAGTGTTTGGACACATCTATATTAAATGCAATTTAATCAGAAAGACTATTCAATGTTAAATAAAAAATTATTGGCATTTTATCATTGCATGTATATTGATATTAGTATCTGTATTCCATCGAGCTATTATTTTTAATATATTGTAAACAATTTTTTTTTATCTGATTTTAGTAAATCTTTTTTTGTACATAATACTTTCAAAATTATATTGATATCAAGCACATATCTGAATGAATGCATAATGACATTAAGCAACTGTACAGATATCAATATTTACGATACCGAATAAGATCTTAGTATCTAGTTTCGTTAAATTAATTTTCATACAAAATGGTATATATAAAAATAATGAAAGATCAAGATAAAATATATTTGGACAATTTTTCAATCAATTTATTATTCTAAAGAAATTTGCATAATTATATATTACGATAAAATAAATATTTTGAAATAAATTATGAAGAGATATCGAAATAACAGTTTAAAACAAAATATTCATCTCAGAAAAAAAAGTATAATAAATTATTTCGATTAAAACTAGCAACCGCAATCTCTTCGAGCATCATTTTGTATTTTATAGCACATTGATAATAAACATTGATATTACTAAAATCAACGCGTGATAATAATTCATTAAATTTTTTTAGTTTTGGATGGATTATTAAGGAATACTTTTCGTGAATTATTTATTTCATATAAGTAGAATTTTCTTAATGAAAAATCTAAAACTATTTGTAGTTTTGTAACAAATAAGACTTCCAAAAAGGCAGTTATATGGTAATTATTAATGATTTCATATTTTTAATATTTATATTTAAAGATCTCTCATGACCTTACATTCAGAATAGGACAATCAAATTTTATATCTAAATTATATTAGCTAAACGTATTTTTCTTTTTTTTTGTATCTTTTTAATATCAAGAGTAAGTTGGATTAAACATAATAGAAAACTGAATTGATGAGAAATTATTTTAAGGCTCTGTTTGTATAATATAATTTTTTTTCATGTATTAATATTCAAAATTTGTCTATTCTTTTACAAATATTAATAACATATTGTTCAAAGAATTTCAAACTTGTATACACTTTATATTTTCAAATGGGCAGCATATTTATCTAGAAATTTTACATTCTGGTAATTATTTATTTCATGCTCACCTTTTTTCTTTTGTCCTTTATTTTATTTATTTATTTATTCTTTTTAACCAAGATTTATTTTATTTTTTGATCTACTTAAAAATACTGTGATTTCAATAGCTCGATAAACACAGCTTATGTAATGTTATATATTAATAAAGTGAATACTTATTTTATTTGCCTGTTGATTTTGTAATAATTAGCAATATTTTTAATAGACTTTTTTTTTAATGTATTTTAAACGAAAATTCAATCAAAGAGAGGCATCAATAAAAAATTTTATCGATAAAATGACAATAGTTGATAAATTGTTGACATTTTAAAAAATTCCATTCATAAGTACATAGTGTATACAAATATATATATATATATATATATATATAGAATATATATATATATATATATATATATATATATATATATATATAGAATCATTACTTTTATATATTTTTTGAGAATAAGCAAGTTTAATGGAATGGCTTATAAAGTGAGATTATGTCAAAATCAATAGAACAACTACTAAAAGTAAGTATATTATGTTCATAAGAGCACACTTTCACATATTTAATAGAATTCATTCTAATATAGAGTAAATAACAAGGAAATACATATGGTGAACTATGTACGTTAACGAGTTCATTTATACAATTGTCTATCTATATACAATATGTAAATACGAGAGAGTTATTTTTTCTAAATATAATTTCAAGTTAAATTTTCATTGATAATTCAATTTAACATATTCGAACGGTGTGAACATTTTTTTTTTATTTTGTTCACTACTTGTGTTTGTTATTATTACAAATCTATAATGGCATCCCAGACTTTGCAATGAGGTTTAAATATCTACCACTCTGCTGACTATTAGAAATGTTTAACTTGAAGATAAGATAAAGATACACTATTATATAAAGATATTCTATAAAATCATTAAATATGCTATAATACATTTTTATATACGTTTAGAATGTATTATTAGGCATAGAGAATACATTATAGCATATAAGCTTTAATGTTATCAATTATTTTTCAACAATTACTTGTCGAAATAAATATACAGAAAAGTAAATAGTAATGAAGAAAAAAAATTGAAGAAGATAATATGGTGCAGAAATATTCTTATATTGTTGATTGGTGTTTATATTGTTTTATATAGGCTAACCATTGATAATTATATAATTTAAATATATCATTACCATCAAGTTGTCACTAACACTTTGCTTTTATTTGATTTTTATCATGTTATTAATCAATGCATTGAATTTTATTGAGAAGTTGTCATAATCGTGTATATTGTTCGTGCATACTCATAAATCATTTTTTAATATATATATATATATATTATATTCGTAGTCAGAATAAGAATATGTGAAGAAAACTCATAATAAAATTGATTTCTAGAGTTATGGTGGCAGATCAACAGTCATTCTAATTATTTTGCTTGTCATTGATATAATCTACAGAAATATTAGGCAAAATTGATAAATTTAAAATTCACATCTCCCTAGTTTTTTAAAGAATGAAAAGTTTTTAAGTCGCAAATACATTACCTGATACAATTAAGAGATGTACGTTACACAGTTGTTCCATATGTACTAAACATTACTCTGGTTGTGTCCGTATCCAAAGTAACATCTTCTGGGGAAGCTAAATCAACTTTAATGGATCCAGAATTATTTCTTCTTCTTGTCACACCGCCACCCCAATTTGAAAGAGTCCAATGATAATTTTCACCCTCCTTATCGTTATTTGCAGTCTCTTGAGTTTCATCATTGTCTTTATCCAAACCTGTCTCAATAGAGACAGAAGATTGTGATGCAACGGAATCAAAACTAGAATCTCCTCCACCTCTGTAACGGCTTACACATTCCGTAGCCATTTCACCCGGTGATTCTTCAATAGCTCGTAAAATATTTTGACAGAGCTCTGAATCTAATGGAATTGGATCTTCAGAATCACGATTATGAATGGTAATAGCTATATGTGCCGGATGTGGAATAGGAAGTGGAATTACTAATTTTTCAGCACTATATGGTCGAAGCTGACGTTTCCATGGTTGCCATCGTCCATCTACACTACCATTTGCTGAAACTGTACGCCTTCTTACTTTAGTAGATGTTAATAAACCGTTAGTGTCGCTAAAAAAAAAAAAATGAAAATTTTTTTTATATATATACTTTCTTCATTTCTCTTTCCATTGTGTATTATATAGCTATCATTATAACATTTTAGTGTATCATACCATCGTTTATCAGATTTCTTGCTATTACTGGCTTGCTTAGCTCGTGGATTAAATGCTGAAACTTCCAGATACGGGCTATGTACTTGGATATTTCCACGTGGTGCATACACTGCACCCAATAAATCAGGCCCGTTAATACCACCTAACTCTGTACTATGAACCATATCTGTGTATCGTGACAAATCAACACCCGGATGTGGTTCTAATCTGAATTTTGTATCTGAGTCATCGAGGGGTTGAAGAAAATCCAAACTAAATATATCGGCGTACATAAGCCCTGCTAAACCTGCCCAATCACCAACACCCAATCCTTTATTTTCCCAAAAGTCCTCTTCGTTTCCCGGTAGACGGGCAAAAACGTGTAATGGATAAAGTCTTTCTAACATCAGTGCACCTTGTTGTATAACTACCTATATTATTATTAATGGTCAAATCATCAGTCACAAGTGTTATAATAATATTTTATAATAATATCAAAATATAAGGCACCTTCAAATCAAATGTTGTAAGTTTTATCTTGCTTCTTACGGCCACACCGAGTCCAGTTTGTAAGTTTTTCCTTCGTCGTTCTAATTTTTCATGCAGAACAGCGATAAGATCTCTAGCTTCTTTCTCAAGCGACTTGTACGGATCTCTTATTTTTGCAAGACCAGCTGCAAAAGGGCCAAAGCAAGCTTCTACGAACTGGCTAAAATCTCTTTGCGGTTGAGTTATTAATCTCTCCGTTTCTTGTTGAAAAGCTAATAATTCATCCAGCTCTAATTTAGCTTCAAACGCGGCCAATGCTTGTTCAGGTCTTATCTGAGAAATATATAAAAATTATTTGAACGGTCCATTAATTTTCTTTTTAACTCTTTGATATTATTTTCTTACTTGATAATAATAATCCGATGCTAATCCCGGTCCTGCTATTCTTTTGACTACAAAACTGTCACTAGCAGGAATTCGTCCTCTATTTTTGATTACCAAATGAAACATGGCTGTATCCCATACTACTCTAATGCAATAACGTATTACAGCAACTATAAAAACACATTAAATTAAAAATAAATATCGAAGTTTTCATTTAACATTTATTTCTTTGAAAAAAGTATATTTCTTACCAGTAAGTATCACAAAAGAAATAATAGGGCATACAAAGAGAGCTACAATTAAAGCTGCTATTGGTTGTAAACATCCTTGTATACCAATATTCCAAACCAATGCTTCCATTACAACTAAATAGCGATTGCGACTTGGTTCTGGACTATCTAAATCCATTATAAGTGCCATGAAAGCATGTAACGTTAAAGTAATTAAAGGCATCCTAAAAAAAAAAAACAATTGTAACAATTTTTAAAATAATTGTACAATAAAAACAATTAAATGATGGGAATTAACTAACCACATAATTGCAGTGAGTGCAATAAGCAGAGATCCAAAACTTGCAAGTATACATACGACAGGAAAAACAAATAATATAACAAGCGTTCCTAAAAGGCCTTTGGCACCATAATTCCATAGCCTATTTAAATGTCTTGTCATTCCCTTGCCAATAAATCCTGTAACAATAAAAAAAGAAAAAAAAAAGAAGAAAAAGAAGGAAGAATCGTTACAAAATAATTCTCAATAAATTATAAAAGATTAATATATACAATAAAAATATTTACCTGTATCAGGTTCTGTTTCAAAATGAGTTCGACTTTTACTGATATGCCTCCACAGTGCTACTAATCGAGAACAGAGAGTAGGCATTTGTGAAGATTTTCGTGGAAATAATGTTCCATTAACTTGGCTTAATTCTAAATCAGGAGTAAAAGGTTGCACAAGTAACAAAGCACGGATAGATACTGGACTGTACCATGGAACTGCTACTCCCAAGAGAAACATCGCATTCCAAGTCCAACACCATGTTCTTGCTATGTAATTTATCCAACGCCACATTGGCCACCTTCGTGTAAGGTAATAATGTGGATTAATGAAATCTAATGCATATTTTATAATTCTTAACTATACAAACATGTCACGTTTCTTTCTTTTTTTTTCGAGACTTACCTAGTTGTCGTTGTACGTACAATTTCTCTTTCAACTAAGAAAACAGGTTGACTTGGATCTGCGCGTGGTGTTGTAATGGATGTTGGTGTATTGCTTAATACTGTTGGAATGATTTCAGATTGACCTTGAAAATTTCGTCTTATTATCCAATTTTTTGGAAGCCATATTTGTGTCGGCCATTGGAAGCTCCTTGTTGGTGTCTTAACTTTGCGTAATTCTTTTAATAAAACTGGTTCTCTCTAAAACCAATTGTAAAATTATTATATTGAAATTGTATAAAAAAAAAAAAAAAATTAAGTTTTGGTACCTCTTTCATAAAAACTAAATCACGATTGAGAAAGTAACAAGTTTGTTGTAAATTTTGATGACTGCACAATGTAAGACCTTCTTCGTGCGCACACCATTCGCATTCCTCTATAAAATTGTCTTCAGCTTCTCTCATACGATCTCGCATCCATGGTTGTATTCGTGATAAAACCGGATGTTCTAGTTCAATACGACGTCTTAAAGACTCCTTCGTTTGCAACAACTTTCGTTGTACATTTTCAATCGCTCTGTGCATCAATACAACCGATTGCGCTTGTTGAACTAGAAGTTGTGCAATACCTTCACCGAGTCCAAGTATATCCGGATGCGACAAGATGTTGGTATATACTCTTTGTAAATATTCCCTCATTACCGCTTCATTAACTTCCTAAAAGAAAAAAAAAATGTTCTTAGTGAAAGGGATGATATGAAAACAATAAATAGAACTATACATACTCTTTCTATTTCCTCGTCTGGCTTTTTCTGTGCTCTTAATTCTGATATCAGTCTTTCCCTAAAATGAAGAAACCAGCCACGAGTTTCTCTCTCTAAAATCGAGACTAGTATTGGTAAAGCCTTTCTGATAATGTCTCTGCTAAATAATCTCAGGTCAACTGCAGCTCCACCAGGTGTACCAAACACAAAAGGAATTGGAACAGGTAATAACTGAGATGATTCACGTTCCACCTCGAATTTTTCCATTGTTGCTCGGCGCAGTTGCTTCCTCACAAATCCACAAAGTAGTTCCAATGAATCTTCATACTCCGGCTGTATATTAAAAGATATAATGAATGATATATTTTAATGATACAATATATATATATATATTATATATGTAACGAAAAAAACTTTACTTACTCTGCATACTAATTCTGCGACTAAATATCGACAACGTTCTTCTCTAATTTTGGCATCTAAATTGTGTGCTTGCAGAGATGGCACACCTATTATTATATCTATAAAAATTGCAATAATAAATCGGAATAATAAATATAATTAAACAAATTATAAATAATTTTTTAAATATATATATAAAAGTTATAAATAATTATTATTTAATAAATAAATAAATAAATAAATAAATAAATATATAAATCAATGAATCAATGAATCAATCAATCAATCAATCAATCAATTAATCAATCAATCAATCAATCAATATATATATATGTCTTACCGAGAAGACGTAAAAATCCTGTTAAGAATGCTTTAAAAGATTGCGAAACACTGAAGCAATGGGATATTAATCTAGCTTTTGCTGTTACTACAAGAAATCTAGTAGCTAAGGCAAGATCTCTGAGTAATGCTTCGCGCCTTCTGTCTCTTCCACGTTGAAGAAGAGCACTTAATCGCCATCGATGTATCTGGCCAGCAAAATTGATTGAATCCACTTCAAATTCCCTGTATAAATAATAATACATAATATAGATATTAAGATACGTAACTTGTGTATATGTATATGTCTATGTGCAAATGTGCAAATATAATTTTTGACGTTTATAATAGAAGAAGAAATAGAAGAAAAAAAAGTTGAAGACAAATATTTAAAAAATTCTACACAATTAACTATATCATTAAATGTTTACAACACACAAAAACGGAAATCTTTTTTTTAATATAGAAATACTCTTCTAAGACGATTTATTTTTGTTTAATTAAAAACTTTCGATCTTTTTATAAAGATCTGTTGTGCTAATTAATATATGAAATGATTTTTTTTATGATTTGAAAAACAAAACTAAATACACTTAACTCATATAATTCTGCCTATGACATTGTAATATGAAGAAACTAACGATTAAGTTTTATGTTCTTTTCTATTTTTACAAGCAATCCTAAAGTATATAAGATAAACCCACACCACATTGCAATGTTTTACAGTGAAATTTTTTAGGTATTATATATATTATATATATATATATATATATATATATATATATATACATACACATATATATATATATATAAATATATGTATGTACAATGTGAGTAAAACATGCTAAAGAGATGCAATAGATATTTGTTAGATACTATATCAATTACATGTGTTTGATTGCAATTTTTTTTTTAACAGGTGAAACCTTTACTTTCGTGACTTGAAGTGCAAGTAAAAATGACATATTAATTGCTATAGTTAAGGTATATACGTAGCAGTGTATCATTGAAACTTTGGGAAAATTTGTGCTTTTTTTTTAAATAAATTTTAAATTTCTTTAATTGAATAAATCTTAAGGAAAAGTTTGTGTTTGAGTAAATTGTAAGAATAGACAGATAAAACACTGAAACTGACAAGTAGAGCATCTAAGAGAGTTTATTAATTGAATAATTTCTCTAAAATAAATAGATCGACCGGCAGAGAGAATAATATAAAATACGAAACGACAGGTTTTGTAGTGAATATAATTATCTTAAGCTCTTTGTCTCAGTTTCAGATCGATTATTACTTAATCAATAGACATTTTAGTATTTAATTTTCACTTATGGGTGACATACCCGCATTTTCGAATGCTCTCCAACTGAGTGGCATTCAGCTTCTTCGGCTTTCCGTATTTATCCTTGTGCAAGCTTTACAAAAATACGTTAAAACGTATATGAGAGATGAAAATATTAAAATGAATTAAAAATCCTATCATCTAATATTTCTCTTCACACACGAGAGGAGTTTTCATAAATTAAAAATTCTTAATTTTTTTTTTTTTCGTTTAAAAAATCATAATAAAATTCTCTCTCTATGTATATATATATATATTGGCTTGCAAATATTTGTATATTCAATGTAAGTACATATGAGAAAGATGGGTCATTAGAATAGTTGGAAAGAGTTAAAAACTGCTATCCAAAAGACTCAGGTTTCAAATCCTCCCCAAGTATATATTATAAATATTTATCAAATAAAAATTGATTAAATTTTAAAGAAAGAAAAAAAATGAATAAAAAAGTAAATTTTCACACTTCATGCCTACAAACAAAAACTGCATTCTAATATCACATAAATATCTTACTTACTGCTAAGTCTACATTATTAATAATACAGTGCCTAATTGTTACACACATTACTTCGTGTTCTTTAAAATACTTACATATTGTAGTTAGCTACCTGTGTAATAACAAATGTAATATTCATGTTCAATGTGAAAATACTATTGTCTTCCGGTCAATGAGAATACGTTTTACGGAGATCACTAATAATATATAAACTAGCAAGAATAATCTTATATCTAAATTTGAACCTAAGTTCGGTGCCCATAAAACTACTGATTGAAAAAAAGGAATGAGTGAGTGAGTGAGTAAGTGAGAGAGAGAGAGAGAGAGAGAGAGAGAGAGAGAGAGAGAGAGAGAGAGAGAGAGAGAGAGAGAGAGAGAGAGAGAGAGAGAGAGAGAGAGAGAGAAAGGGAGAGAGAGAGAGAGAGAGAGAGAGAGAAAGGGAGAGAGAGAAAGGGAGAGAGAGAGAGAGAGAGAGAGAGAAAGAAAGAGAGAGAGAAATAAAGAAAGAGAGAATAAATAAATTAAAAATAATAATAAGAAAATGTGGTTTGAGAAAGAATGAGACTTCTTATATTCTAATGACCTACCCTCTTTCTCTGATGCTTTCTAATTGTTTATTAGTGAGCCTTCGGGGTTCTCCTTTGCTATCAACTGCAACTGCATCCAATTCGTCGAAACTTGGTGCTACGAAAAGATCCCTCAAGTGATGTTTCTTTCGTGCGAGTGTGTCCTCGCCTTCCGTACCCGTCGAAAGTGGAGGTGGCAAGACAATGGGAAATGTTTTCCAATGATAAAGAAATTGTTGTGCAACGTCTTTGATATTGTGTACCAATGCCTCCACTTCGGCAGGTGCACCACGTAGATGCGACGTATCGAATTCAACCGGTTCTTTCTATAAATTAGCAATCATTATATTTAATCCTTTATAACGTAATCACCATTAATAATAATAATTATTTAAAAAAAAAAAAAATACATATATTTTTTATAACCAATGCTTTTTCCATCCCTTCACAAAATAATTACTTGGCGATATGATATTTACTTTATAGATAAAATAAATTATATAATATTTATTTTATAGATATTATTAGTATTTATTTTAGATATTTATTTTATTAATTTATTTTATAAATTAAGAAAAAAAAAACATGGGCGTTTGCTTTTTAGTTTGCTTTTTTAATTAATATTTTTTTATACGTTTACAAAATAATTATCTATATACAATAAACAATATTTACTAGAAGAAATAAATAAAATCAAAATAAAAATATAGAAAACATGTAATTATGTCGATGGAAAGATAAGGATTACCTCTGGCTGAAGTCCATCCCCATTTCGATGATAAGGCTGGTGAGGATAAGCCTGATGATTCGGTCCCGTGTTGGCGGAGTTGGCGGAAGCCGAGTTCAGATTGTGGGGCATCTCGCGCGTAAAGAGCGTGCGCGGCGGCTGAGGTCAGCTGCCCCTTATTCCAACTATCTCCTCATACACCATGCTGCTGGTCGCCACCATTTATCATACCAGGCTGTAAGTTAAGCATAAAAGTATATCGTAGATAAGTAGAAGAACAAGAAGAAGGAAAAGAAGAAAAAAGTTTGTTCCCTATTTAAGAAATTCGAAGGCTGAACGTTCGCCAAGATGGCGGCTCATGAATGCGCCATTTTGAATTTCGTATAAGTATGCAACTCGGCATACGCAATCGTTTCATTATTTTATATATATATATATATAATAAAAATTTTGATAATTTAATTGTTAACAAATTTAAACGATAACATTACTATCGTATACGTAATATTTTCGTTCCTGTTTAATTTGACAATACATTGAAAAGAAAATCGATTAGTTGGACTAGGATGAACCGCACCCAGAATGCACACACGCACTCACGCAACATGTTTATCGGTTCGTTACGCGCAAAAGAAGAATAAAGAAGAATGAAGAATAAATTATTTATTTATAGTCTGTTTTTTTGTTCGCATTAATGAAAATGTTATTATAAGATTATATATATATATACTTATACACATGTATTTTATATTTTATTTTACATGCATATGTTTTAAATCAACAATATTAAATTACGTAGCAGTAACACAAAAAAGAAATTCAATCTGAAAAAATATTTATAAGCAGGTATTAAAAAAAAAAGATAAATAAATAAAAGATAAAACAAAAATAAACGCCCGATTACATTTTAAAAATATTTTTACATAATATGTGTATGTGTATTTACGTATGTACAAAATTTCGGATAAAAATTAAAAAGTGAAACCATAAAAATGCATTTATATTTCATCCTATAAAAAAAAAAAAAAGAAAAGAAAATGTACTTCACAAAGAAAAAAATAAATACAAGAAGAAAGTCTTTGAGAGAGAGATAAAGAGGATATAATCTTCTTTGTTGGATAAAAATAAATATAGAAGCATTAGAGTCGGTGGTCTTATACATCCGTCACGTATGGTGGGTTCTACTGAATGCAAGGGTCCCCCATTAACCGATTATACCCCATTAAACGATTAACATTCTGTACATTCCACTTGACGCTTCTCTTTATTTGTCTTTCTTGACTTTTCAAGACAGTTCCGAACGAGTAGCGACACAACCCTACGATTTGGTTCACCAATTATGACGTGTAAATACTTTTTACAAGAATACACACACAGCAGCAGGACAGACATGTACACAATTAGATTAGAAAGAGGGCGCGTTATTTAAAAGTTCGAACCTCCTTTTGCTTATGTATTGGAAAGAGGCTATAAATATTTTGCAAAGAGCAAAGCTCCGAATAACGTTCTACGAGACACGCTTTTAGAAAATGGGTCGATTGCACACAGAAATTCAACACATCAAATTTAACGCTTTGAGAATTCTACGAAATTTTGTTAAAATCCCCCTTTGAAGTTCTTTTTCTTCTATTAAACGTGTTCTACTTGCATGTGTCCTCTTTCTAAAGAATCTCTGACTATAACTTTCCATAAAAATGTATGCTGCCAATTACATGTTCAAAATTTAAATGCATCTTACACAGTTTGTGTAATACATTATGAATATAAGATACAATTTATAAATATTTATCTTATAACATTTTTTTTTTAATATATACATTTGCGTATAAGTATATGTGTGTATGCGTTGATTTTAAGCAAACATGAATAGATTTGATAAAATTTTACGATAAGAATTTTAAAATAATTTCGAATCATTTGGTAGATATTTAGTAGATATTAACTCACAAAATGGTAGATATTTAATCTCATATTTATAGTAAAATGACCAAAGTAATTTGAATTTGAAACAACTATTATATTGATAATAATGGTACAAAAAAGATATATATATCAAATAATTAACGTTTTAATTAATAAATCTTCCAGTCTTTGTAGGACCAATGACAATTTATTATTTGTTTGAAAAAAATCCGCCTACGTACACAATATTTATTATATACACCCTTATTATGAAAAAGTAGGAGAATCTTTTTTAACGCTGCTTTTTTTTTCTATTCTCTTGTGTCGAGAGAATGCGGGATGCTCTTTTATTCTTATAAGAAACAATATTCTATTCTGGCAAAGTACCAACTCGGGCCTCAGTTTGATCTCACTTTTAATGTGGGCCACGCTCTGAACCGAAGTAAAAATCTTAATGGCGGACGATATTTCTTTTATCTATTATGAAGTACATATCTATTATGAGTATATAAGTAATATCTATATATATTGAAGTACAAAATCTATTATGAAGTACATATTTGTATCTCGAAAAAAACAGGAGAAAGAATTCTCTAAAAAGAAATTATTTTTACAACGTACATAATATTAGTACTATATAATCGTATATACTATAAGCATCACGATTAAATTAATTAACTAATTTACTACAATTAAAAGTAATATAACTTGTAATTAAAAAAATGTTGTTGATAATACAATAATATAATATTATTGTTGATAAAATTGATATCAATTATGTAATATGTATTATAATATCATGAATATATTATAAATAATATTATATTTTAAAATAATATAATATCTTATATTATTCTTTTTATTAATTAATATTGATTATATTATTACATTATTTTATTATTTATTTGTATTTCTTTTTTTTCGTATCATTGTATACTTGTTACATAATACTTGTGTATATAATAAATTTTACCACAATTAAAAATAATATAAAATCCAAATAAATAAAAGGAGAATCAATAAAATTATTATCAATATCTTCTCTTTGTACAGTATATTGTACTTATTCCCAATAAACTGTTATATTCGTAACGATACGAAGATAACTACATAAAAGTGAATAGTCGATTTCACGAAGAATCCCTTGTTGATACGACCAAACGGAAATGAATTATTCATCCTTCCAAAGGAAATTAGCCGCTATCATCGTACACAACGCCGGTGTATGGTGATTCGTCGAAGCTCCTAACGGATCGTCGACCCCGTTGAATCATCGGAAGAGAAAAAGAAAGAGAAAGAGAGAGAAAAAAAAGAAAGAGAGAGATAATTAATTAAAAAAAGGTAATAACTTAGAAATTGTCTCACAATTGAACTAAGTTACAAAGAGATAAAAATTGTTACAGACTAAATACAGACATAAATACTTTGAGCAAGAAACAGAGAAAAAGAGAGAGAAAAAGGGAGAGAAAAAGAAAGAAAGAGAGAGAGAGAGAGAGAGAGAGAGAGAGAGAGAGAGAGAGAGAGAGAGAGAGAGAGAGAGAGAAAGTACCTATATTTTTATCACAGACAAGACGCGTGTGTACACGTATGAGAATATTTACGAGTCAGTTCGAACAACCCATTCCCAAGTAGGTTGGCAAGTAGTCACGCGTCGACTTTTGACCCAGTTCAAAGCTTGCAAGCTTCGCTTACTTTAAACACATTCTATTGGAGAAGAAATGAACTCTATATAAAATATATATATATATACATACATATATATATATATATGTATATGTGTATGTATAAATTGTAAATTGCATGCGTATTGTAAAATTAAATGTAGAGAAAAGCCTACACTTTAAACCAAATGGGAGAGAAATACACACAAACTTCATAATTTTGCAATGCACTTTTAAGATTGTTATAGAGTCCTTTATTCTTGGTCGATAATTAACTAAGTGTGTGTGTGTGTGCAAAGTTATTTACTGACTTAAAACTGATTCAGAACTAATTATCAGGATCATTTTCCTTAATTCTTAGATCTATGATTTTATACAATACAATACAATTTTTTAACCTTTTTTCTAATATAATAAAATTTAATATAACAAAATATAATTAAAGACAAATATGGTTCTTAAATTCAACATGGCCGTTAATATGATCGCTTTCTTTTTTAAATTAATTATTAAAATCTTTTCCTTCTAATTTGTACCTCTATAAATTTATACAAAAGGTTGATAAATTTGTTAACATTCTTTCGAATTAGTTAATAATTTCTATTACAAACAAATATGATTCTCAAATTCAGAATGGTCGCTGATACGATAGTTTTTTAAAAACTATTTATTAAGATCTTATTTTTTAATTTTCAGATATATTTACAAGAGGCTAATAATATTTTTAACCTTATTTGAATCTAATAAAAAGAACAAAATCATAATAACAAACAAATATTTACTTGTGTATGTATATGCTTCTTAAATGAAACATGGTCGTTTAGAAAATATGATTCTCTTTCTGAAGGTTGCTTTCATTTGACAATGTTAGTAATAGCTTAATTTTGTCGATTATAATAAGAATCGAACATTAAAACGAGACGCCAACGCATTATGCAGCCTCTCTCTCTCTATCTATCTTTCTCTGTAGAAATCGTTGAAGTAATGAACGGAGGCCATTCATGAATTCACGTCTATAAAACACGCCACAGCTAATGATACGCCTTTACTGTAGAATACTCGAGAAAGACAGAGAGAGAGAAAGAGAGAGAGAGAGAGAGAGAGAGAGAGAGAGAGAGAGAGAGAGAGAGAGAGAGAGAAAGAAAGAACATTCGAAGGATCTTCTCATCCACCATTTTAACATCGCACATCCACTTTACCGCTACCTTCGTAATTATTTCCGTCTACGGTCACGAATGAAATTTATTCGCTAAAATATTAAACTTATTGCGTTCACGTTCAGCGAGTCATGTGATTGTGATAATAACGATAATAATGATAATAATAACAAGAATATATATATATATATTTTCTATGTTAATGGTGATGCTATCGGTAAATATATATATATGTATATATATATATATATATATAAACGTGATAAGTATATATGAATAATTTATATAATCCTATATTAGATTTGTTCCGAGATAATAATCAAAGTAAAATGTCAATGACATCATTAATAACAATAATGATACTAATTAATAATAAATCCTTTATGTAAAAGCATTAATTATTATGTTATTTATGTCAAATTATTTTAATAGTCGACATTACGATTAACATAATTAAATCTTAACTACAATGGCGGCCTTGTTCGACGATGTAATAAAAATCAAAACAAAATGTTTCAATGTTAATATCATTTTTTTGTTTTAAATATGGATTATATATAATTAACAATAACAATAATAATAATAATAATAATAATAATAATAATAATAATAATAATAATAAATTGAATTGATATAATAAATATTTAAAACAGACTTAAATTATTTTAATTATATATAGATTATTTTAATAATAAACATAATTTTAATATAGTGGAATCTTAACCACAATGTTAATGTTATTCGATGACAACTGATAGCTAACGTATTTATTTCTAGAAAGGGAAAATCAATCTCACGTTATCCTCCAAACATTTTTTTTAATGCGTTGCTTCGTTGAGAGGCAGATTTGAAAGGCGGACAATTGCTCGAACAGAAAGCTTATGTACTTTATATACATACAGTATACATAAAAACGTATATATATATGTATATATATATATGTTTATTTTGTGTAAACTCGATTCCTTTAGGTATATATAAACAATTATATATCACACAACGAGAGAAATATAGATTTCTTCAAAAGAACGTATCACTGGTAAGTACCTACATGTATGCATGCACATATGTGTAAATACACATGTACGTGCAATTGTATACATTCAGGCGGATTCTTTAGCTTGTAACATTTCATTTCGCACGTAGTGAATGTCATTTCACGAAACGTATATACACAACACGTACACAACATCAGAACACATATACTCGATCTCTCTCTTTTCTTTTCTTTTTTTTTTTGCCAACAAAACAAATTCGTTTATTCGTATAAATAATATAAATTTATATTATATAAATATATATATATATATTAAAAAAAAAAAAAAAGAAATTTTAATGCTTGAAACAAAAAGAAAAAAAAATTGTATTTCTGTATCTCTATTTAACCATGGATGTTGGAAAGAAAGATAATTTTTACTCCAGGGAGATCTAATGAAAGCTATTTACAATTTTTCTAAAAAGAAAAAAAAGGAGAATAAAGGAGGTGGAAGAAAGAAAAAATAGATGGAAAAAATTTTTTTTCGTCTCTGGTTAGTTACGGATGATAAAAATAAAGAAAAACAATTTCTACTTCAATGGAAAATCTAATGAAGACTCTTAACGACCCCTTCAAAAAGATGTCGGCGAAAAAAGAAACTGAAAAAAATCGAAAAAAAAATTTGCTATGCTTAACTCAGTTTTTTCTTTTCTTTTTGACCTTCTGAAAAAACCTCCCAACTTCTTATATTTCCCAAAAATATATTCCGCAAAAATATCTATTTCTTGTTACCTCTTTAATAAAAAAAAAAAAAAAAAAAAAAAAAAAAAAAAAAAAAAAAATATATATATATATATATAAAAAGAAAAAAAAATATTTCAAGCCTGACTCGAAATTTTTTTCTTTTTTTTTTTAAGTTGGTACATAACTGAACCGTACAAATATGTAAAAGATGAAACAGATAAAAATTACACAAAAATTAAAATCGAGCTGGACGAAAAGAAGAAGAGGGAAAGTATATCATGTAGGTCAGTGGAAGAAGAAAAAAACGAAGTAGGAGGTAGGGTAGCGTACAAATGAAGGAGAGGAAGGAGGAGGAGGAGGAGGAGGAGGAGAGAGAAAAAGGAGGACAATTTTCCAGAGGCGAGTCTGCAACCTGAATCGACCGTACAGAGTTATTTGTCATGATTCTTCGTCTTCTTCTTGTCGTTTGGGGTTGCCGCCATTATTACTAACAGACCGCCATTAAACGTTGCACTATGATTAAAAAGACTTTGTCTACTTTATCTACTACATACTTTCGCTGTTGTATGGATATTCATATTTTTACTATCCTTCCCTAAAGTACATACATACATAGATACATGCGGATGTAAAAATTTGGAAAAATAAAATAAAGAAAAAAAATTATACAAAAAATAAAATAGTGCGAATATAAAAAAGAGTGATAAAGATATATATATATATATAGGGTTTATTCGAGATTGTTAAACAAATTTTAGATGAGAATCATCGATCCGTTCGATTTTACAAAGGCTTCTATATTATTCGCTTCGTTGCACATTTCTTTGAATTTATCGATCGGTCTCTCTTTCTTTATATGTGCATGTATATGTGTTTGTGTATTCCTCTTTTTTCTTTGCTTTCTTTAATATTTACTCGGTTCAATATTGGAACACCCGAATGGTACTCAAGGATCTCTAAATAATATTCGATTATTCCAATATCGGTTACTTGCTTGGAATGTCTCGATTTTCTAACGTATTTGATGCAATTTATACATATGCAAATATCTCTAGAATCTAGGATAGAAATTTTTTATTTTTAAGAATTCTTCAATATTACCAAATCATCTCGTTTTCTTATATTCAATTGTGATTTATTGTGAGTCTTATATTACTATATTATGTACAACTAATACTATATTAATATAAGTATACTATATGGAATAAATAATATTGTACTGTAGCATAAATACACGTAATACTATAGTATAAGTATATGTAATACTATATTATAAAGTAAATAATACTCTACAATATATAGCATTAAAGTAACACTCTGTATTATAATATAAGTAATACCGTATTATTAGTAACTGTATTGTAATTGCACTATAGTATAAATAATATTCTGGTACTATAGTACAAGTAACGTTACGTATGTAATTAATACTCTGTACTATAGTATTAGTATTTAATACTGTACTTTAGTATAGTAATAAATAATATTGTAGTATAATATAGTAATAAATAATAATATAGTAATTAATAATAAGTAATATTATGATAACTAATACGAAAATGTTGAAGAAGTAAATGTAACAGCAAATGCATTGGGAATGTAAATGTATTTATTTTGTGTGTGCGCGTGTATGTGCGTACATAAAATGCCCGTTAAAAGTCGTTTGTCTGCCATCGACCTCCATCCGTTTCTCTCTCTCTCTCTCTTTCTCTTTCTCTTTCTATCTATCTATCTATCTATCTATCTACCTCTGTCTTTGTCTCTGTCTCTGTCTCTCTTATGAGAGGGAAAGGAGAAACTGTCTGTTTGTGCTTGACTGAGATTAACGACGGACAAATTTGGCATTGTAAAGAATATTAATGCTACTGTGAATCTCGTGGTCGAATGAAAAAACAAAAAAGAAACAAAAAAACAAAAAACAAAAAGAAACAAAAAAAAAAGAAAAAGAAAGATCTAAATATCGATGTCGATCCAAACTCCGACCATTTTCTTTCTCTCTTTTTTTCCGCTTTTTTGTATTTTCCTTTTTCTTTTTCTTTTTTTTCTTTTTCTTTTTGTTTCGACATCCAACACAAAGAAAAATCCACGCACTGCGGCATTTTTGGCCGACTTTTCCGATCCCGAGATCTATTTCTCTATTCTTATTTCTTTCTTTCTTCTTTCCTTTCTTTTTTCTCCTTTTTTTTTTTATACCAAAATACCTTGCGTCCTCGATATGCATGTGATATAGGATATTTGTCATTTGTTATAATTGTCAGTTGTGAAATATACATATAAAATATCACAAGTGCCTTTTTTATATTTAATTAATTCACAAGAATAAAGTTTTTTGAATAAAATTCCATCATATTTGATCGGAGTGGTCGAAGTCAAATTTAAAAGATATGTTATTGATTTACACGCCATTTATATTTAAATATGATAGAGAGAGAGAGAGAGAGAGAGAGAGAGAGAGAAAAAGAGAGAGAGACAGAGACAGAGGGAAATAGAAAAAGAGAGAAGAAGAGAGATAGGTAATGTCAATTTATAGTTTCATTATAGTTATCATTTATCAACCATTAGTCAATTGCATGCATGAGATACCAACGTTATATCGCCACTTGACAATTCTGTTCTTGCAACGGACGACGTCGTGTAATTTTCTGTTGGCGACAGGGCAAAGAGAAAAAAAGAGAGAGAGAAAGAGAAAGAGAGAGAGAGAGAGAGAGAGAGAGAGAGAAAGAGAGAGAGAGAAAGAAAAAGAAAGAGAGAATCCTTGCGAGCACAATGTGTAGCTCGATAACGAAAAACTCGGTTAGTCGTTTATAATAGACTCGTTATTGGAAATATCCCATTGGCGTCGAGAGATATGATGTGATGTTCTCTTTGTATATTAAGACCAACCTCTCTCTATTCAAGCTCATACTATACTTGCTTACCGATGTCTTCAGCCACTTTCTCTGTTCGTCTCTCGCTCTCCCTTCCTCTCTTTTTTTCTCATTTAGTGTTGTTAAACCATTGGATATAGAGAAGAAGAAAAAAAATCATTTTCTTATTATGATTCTTGATTATTTTTTTTTTTTTTTTTTTTTTTTTTTCATTAATTTTCTAACCCTCTACAACCTAATTTTGACAGAACCATGATATATAATGTATGAAATTTGTAGTATTGTTTATAATATAATAGCATATATTAATATGTTAGTATCAACATATGTAGTTATTTTCAACATACTATAATACTACTATGTCATGAGTAAATCTTACACTTATATTGTAACTTTCACATTATATAACTTTGTGTATCTGTGCGTGTGTGTATATCATTTTTTATATTATGTTCTCTCTCTATAAATCAATATGAGATATATAATATAATAATAAAATATATACAATAATATATATATATGTATATGAAAAATTCTTAAACATATATTTGGTATATAACAACAAATTAAAAATTCTAAGATGAAATTGATTGTAGGAGGCGAATAAAACGCATTAAATAAATGGGATGCATTGGTATAAAGTTTACGATTTGCTAAAGGGTCACGAATGACTTGGTTGAAAGGTACAGTTTTTCCGCTTGAGTGAAAACTTATCGTCTCGTTCCGGATTATGATGCACGCAGGTGCAATACGTATAGCACGTCTCAAGTGGCATTTATTTGCGTATATATGTATCTTGTATGTATGTATGTATGTATGTATGTATGCATGTATATATGTATGTATGTACGTATGCATGTATGTATGTATGTACGTATGCATGTATGTATGTATCTACATGTTAGAACGCTCTTGTCAAAACATTGTCATTATCGTCGAAATTACACCGAATGTTGTACCGATTAATTAATCAATTTAAGTAAAATTTTAACTCTCGAATAAACTTCATATACCTATGTATATACATATGTATGTAAGTATGTATATATGTAAACATGAGTAAAATTAAATTCACATGTGTAACTCTCTTATGATGATTATAATCTGTCGATTAAATTTTCGGCGTATTTAAATAATGTTCAGAGTCAAATTTATACAAAAATATTAATTATTCATTTATATGATAAATTAATTAATAAATAAAAATATATAATATGTATTATTTAAACGTATATTAATACATAAAATATCTTATTAAATTCCTAGATGATTTAAGAAATATTTTTCAAGACTTTCCTAGGCTAATTTTTTTTTGTTCAAATAATGAAAATACAAGATTAATTTGTATTTGTATTTTATAATAAAATTATAAGCCTAATTAATTTTGACTTCTATTTATAGGTATATCATATCTATAATAGTATTTATAGATAAAAACAAATATTTAAATGATATATAAATACACATATAAAGACACATTTTTTTCTTAACCTATTTTTTATATTGTATAAGGAACTATTATTAAAATCTTTTTGTATTAATTTTAACCACCGATAATTTTTTTCTTAGTTTTTTTATTTTTTTTATTTTCCTGCAGTTACCTCAAAGATATATATTCTCGTTTAGTCGGGGAGAGAATAAATCACAGCTCTCGATTATGGTAGAAGGCCACCACTCTCTGGTATATAAAAGATGTTCCATAAAAAGGATAATGACTCTTCGTTCAACGAAGTTTATCGTTACTCCCCTCTTTCGCATGCATAATTTTCGACGTAAGTTAAGTTGTGCGTCATCGGTACATAGGATAGGTCACACTACTGTGTTGTATGTTCTTCTAAACTTTGTTCCACTCTAATTCTCACGTCCCTTTTTTTTTTCGATCTCTATGTCCCTTTTCCTCTTACAACAATCCCCCTTTTTCTCCCTCTCTCTCTTTTTCTATTTTTTTAAGTATATACAATAAGTACTGGTACGTGTCTGAGTGCGGACACACTATTCCGTCGATCGATTCTCCCTGCAATTCACTTACGAAAGGATCAGTGCTGTTAGTAGGGAGAAAAGGGGAGAATACAGAGACAGAAAGAGAGAGAGAGAGAGAGAAAGGGAGCTCTTCCTGTCTAAAATAATACCCTGAATATTCTTTTGACGAAAATACGATATTCGCCTCGACAATTTTCTGATTTATACTATATGACTTTTGGATCAGATTACATTATTGAGAGAATAAATTTACATATTCGAGAACTATTTTATCCACACTTCGAAGACTTTTCTAACTTTTTACTTCTGTTTTGTCGTTATTGTTGTTTTGTATTGTAATTTGGATTTGAATGACTTTTGAAATGCGATGATAAAGTTTCGGTTGTACGTTTGCTATAAAAAAAAAAATAATAAATAAAGAATAATACATTGCAGAATAATACATATAAAAGTTCTTTCTACATTAAAAACATCTATATATATATATATATATATATATATATACACATGCAAGATTTTTCTTACATTACATATGAATGGAAAAAGAAAAAAAAGGAGCAACTTGGTTTCTCACATAACAAATATGCAGGGAACATTTTTTTTTTACGGATGAATATATAAAAAAGAAGAAAAAAGAAAAAAAAAAGAGATCGGATATATAACTTTTTGAAAATGTAATAGAGAGCAAAAATGAAGGGAAAAAATGAACTGGAATGAACGTCGATGTTAATTTCGACTAACGAACAGGATCCAGTAATACTAGAGACGATACTTGAATCCAGTTTGCACATTCAAAGTGCATGGCGCGTCGTTATGCTCGTAATTCCACCACATCTTTCTTTCTCTCTCTTTCTTGATACCACACGTTCTTCGAGTATAGTATTCCGTTATGTCGTTACAAACCCATTATATCGTCTGTGACGATGCACGGACACCTGCACAAAAGTACCACATAAGCTCAACCTGCTCTCTTAAGATCGTATCTTCAACCAGTACTTGCGTTAAACATCGTGTGTATCGTAGCCTCGGCCTTGTATTATATATATATATATATATATATATATATATATATATATATATATATATTCCAGGAGACAAGATGGCGTGGAATCTTTTTTGCCAATTTAAAAACTTAGTTCTCGGATTAGTCCCCACCCTTTCGAATAATATTATAACATCCACATATAAAATGATTATAAATTTTCATGATAAAAAAAAGCACGAAGTTGCATTTAAATTAATTAGTTGTTAATAGAATTGTTGTTACAATCTTGAATTTATAGAAATTCTTACATTACGAGAAATAAATAATATTTTATCATATTATATACACATACACACACACACACACACAAATTAACCAAAATGATATTGCAAAAAAAAATGTAATTTATTAGTGTAAAAATTACATCGACGAATCGTCTAATTTTGTAAAAATTCGATAGAAGTTTTGAATTTAATAGATTTTTTAAAATGTCGGCAAGACATAACAATTTATGTCTTACGACAAAATCTGCATCGTTGCATGACAAATTCCTTCGTTTCGCATATCCCCTACCCCCTTTCCCGTTTCATTAATGTTCCGGTTCCGAGCAGTCATTATGCAGTTAACTTCAAATCCAACTTTTACGGCTCTCGATCGTCACGCTCATTTATCTTCGTTCGAACGAACGTACTCGCGGTGTTCTTACAGAAAAGTAGAAAATTACAAGCGCGACCCTCCTATAACACGATTTCGATATATAACATGATAAAATAAAATTACGGAATACCCTCCTGTAACATGAGAGAACATGGTTTCAATATAACAAAAAAATTGCATAAACCATCCCATACACATATACAAACACACGCCATATCAAGCATTGCACAAAATAAAAAAGAAATCCATATAATAGATAATGTAACGATTGATGCAATAGTCAGTATTTTGATTATGAAACATTTCTATATAAAATTACAAATAAGTAAATTTAATTATAGCTAAACTTTACAATAGTTAAGTATAGATAGGGCGGGTCTAAAGTTTCCAAATGATTTTCAAAATCAATTATACTTTTTTGAGACTTTTCAAGACTTATAGCAAAAAAAAAATTAATCTAAT
>NC_140818.1:2485000-2560000 GCF_050613455.1 Vespa mandarinia | reverse complement strand
CTACTATTACTATTTACTAGTACAGTACACTACTACTACTACTACTACTATTATTTACTACTACATTACACTACTACTATTACTATTTACTAGTACAGTACACTACTACTACTACTATTACTATTTACTACTATACTACATCACAGTACTACTACCACTACCACTTTGAAGATGACACGCATGGCGGGTCATCCCGGATTTCATACGCGCTGAATGCCCGCAGTGCATTTCATGAGAGAAGCCGAGGTGGAGTCTCGTGTTACCCGGTGAAACCTCCATTGTTTCGATGGGATCTCCAGGAACGTACGGAGTAACGAGCTGTTGAGACTTGGGTAAAGGGGGCAGGGTAAAGAAGGGCAAGGCACGATAAGGGTAGGAGGAGGAAGGTAGATTGAACAAGGTAGAGTATAAAATGGTGATGAATGAAATATGTAAGTAACGAGTGTAACTCGCGATTACGAAATAAAACGAATCGCGAAAGTTCGTTCTTCGTTCCCTTTGTTCGTTTAAAAGCGTAAAAATTTCGTTTCGGAATATTCTCTTTACTAATTTATAAAAGGAAGAGAAGAAGAGGAGATCGAAGAAATCGTGATAATTAATGTTTCGAAAGCGCGATTCACATATTCGCTCCCCTTCGCCATCGCCATAAGTTGCAATAATTTAAAAAAAAAAAAATAATAATAATAAAAAAGAATCTTCTTCATATTTGTCAAATAATATTCATATTAAAAATTAATTACACTATTATCACTATTTGTACGTGTTTACTCGTATAATTGAAAAGTCATCAGAAATATGTTTTTAATTAAAATGCAAAATTATTTAAATGTCCTCTTATAAAAAAGAAAAAAAAAGAACATTAAGCAATAATCTTAAATATTTTTTTTTAAATATCAATTGCAATAATTTTAACATCGTCAAAAAAATAAAAAAAAATAAAAAGAAAAAGGAATGATTTTTTTTATATTCATATTCCTATTAAAAACTTAATTACAATATTAAAAACATAGAAACGTACTATCTATGAAGTAGTTTAGGTGGAAAAATTAAGAAGTTGGGATATCACCCTTAGGTGACAACGATGTTGTTGGGGTGTTTTATTTATCCATTGCTCTTGAGGATACATCTCGCGCAACGATATCCCGTTTTCATGTAGTAACGTTGGCACAGCCGCAGATCGATTAAGCTCTATTGCACGCACATTCACGATGGTCCGTGGTTATCCTAGGCTGCATACTGACTTTCCAAATACTCGAATCTCTCTCTCTCTCTCTTTTAATTTTTCATTTTTTTATATCTCTACACTATCTGACTTCTTTTTTAAAACAAAAATAATACCTGATATATATATATATATATAGGATGAAGGGGTAAAAAATCCCTAAATAGATCGAAAATTCTTAAAAATGATTTGAAAAATCAAATATTCTTTTTCTAATTAGCTTTTATGCTAATTATTTTATTCACATTACTAAAACTATATAAGCGTATACTTGTAAAAGAAACCACTAGCCTCTAGGAGCCTAAAGTTCCCAAAAAAAAATTTTAATTTTAATTTTAAAATCAATACGTAACTTTTCTGGCCAATTTTATAAGCACCATTCGCTGTATGAAGAATTGGAAAAATCTATAACAATAATATTTTTTTCTAAACCTACATTCATAATTCCTGTGCAAGCAATATCTATATATGTTTTTAATCTCCTCTTTTTAATGTATTTTCAAGTTTTCTTCCATTACCTGTTCCCTCTCTCTCTCTTTCTCTTTCTCCCTCTTGTTCCAAAAAATATAAAAAAAAAAAAGAAAAGAAAATCCAATATATATACAAATACATAATCGTATCATAAAAACTGATGATTATTAAAGGAAGATCTAACGTTTCTCTTTCTTTTAACCCCTTTTCGTAATTCCCGCGGAAGTAATAAAATCTGATATGCACGATAGTCACATATAATTTTTTTTTTCTAACGTACGAGTTCAAGATGACATTATTAGATATTATATCGATTTATGCAGGCAATGAAATTTTTATAAGAAATGATATGTGAAATTAATAAGCACGATGAAGAATGGTCGAAGAAAAATGGCGGGAATATTCGAACAAAATTTTTGAATTTTTCTATCTTTATTTCCCATTCTTCGTATTCTTATCGTTATCATCGTCTTGTAAAAAAAAAAAGAAATGAACCAGCAGCTGTTTCCCCGCCCAACTTTCTATCCCTTTCTTTTTTCTTTCTATTTTTTTCTTTCTATATTTTTCTTTCTCTTGATTTAACTGAGTGATTAAAAAGAAACAAGAAAGATGAGAGATCGGAACCGTTAGAACTAACGATCAAAAGCCACGAGATAATTAATATGCTGGCCAACGAGCACTCTTGGAGTCTAACAATACATAGAATATTAAGTCTTAAACCGTGAGTAATTTAATCAAGAGATAATGACTTTGTTATAATAATAACAATGACGAATATCTAAAAATTATTTTTCAATGTAGATCGTTAAATAAAAATTTATGAATAAGTGAAAAGTTCAAATCAATTTTACCAACTACATAATAATTATTATTACATTAAAACAATACTGTATCATGATAGACACACGAATAAAGAAATTGTTATGATGATAATGATGATAACAATAATAATAATAATAATAATAATAATAATAATAATAATAATAATAATAATAATAACGGCGAATTTCTGAAAATTATCTTTGAACGTAAATCGTTAAATAAAATTGATGAACAAACGAAAAAAAAGAAAAAAAAAGAATAAAATTTAAATAAATTTAATCCAAATTTTAAGTTAAAATAATTTTTACTGTTATAACTTGAAACTATACTATACATATTCCATGGTATGCATAACGCCTATACATACTTTATTAAAGTTCCTTTTGATAGTATCAAGCATTTAATCTTTTCATTTAGCTTCGTGTACCGAATAATAGACGGAGTAATAAAGAAAAGAAACTCGCACGAACTAACATCTTCGTAACGTGACATTAAAAATGTACGTCGTTTGCGTTAATTAAGATTGTTATTTATAAAAGTAACAATACGTGCACACACACGCACACGCACACACACACACACACACACACACACACACACACACACACACATGTTTTCACAGCGGATCGAAATACACATTGAAACTGAGCTCTAACGACGCATGTCACTGTGATTGCATCGAATCAAATAAGAAAAATAAGTTATTTTTCTATTGAACAGATAGTCACTCGTCATATTTATTATTAATAGCACGAAAACGACCTTGATGAACGTAAATAAGATAGATCAGTTTACGTTATATTAGAGATACGATGAAAGAAAAAAAGAAAAAAAAACATTTGTTAGAAAAGAAATAGGCAAGGAAAAGAAAAACAGAATGAAAAGTAACGTCCTTGAAAAATGATAAAAAGCTGTTTAAAAAATAATGGCAAACGCTTTAGCAATTCATTTTTAAGCTCGCTCTCTCTCTCTCTCTCTCTCTCTTTCTCTCTCTCTCTCTCTTTTTCTATCTTTCTATCTCTTTCTAACATCGCGTAATTATCAGAATGAGAGAGAGAGAGAGAGAGAAAGAAAGAAAGAAAGAAGCAACGACGCGCTCCAAATCGTTCAGAAATCTCATTTTGCGAATCTAACCGTATGAGGAACTCGTCTAACAACGAAGACATACGATCGATTGAGAATCTAAATAACTACATATATGAAAAATGTTAAACAAATATAAAAGAAAATACATATATATATATATATTATTGCGTATCTAACCGTATTGGGAACACATTTAACACATTAAATACACGATTTAGATCTAATTAAATGATCAAAAAATAATTATTTGAAAAACTAGAAGAAAAAAAAAAAATAAATTATATCATCGCGCATCTAACGATAAGAGGAGTTTACTTCAGTCGACGAAGCGCACGATCGATTGAAAATCTGAATAAAGATTAGAAAACCATTAGAAAGAAAAAAGATAATAAATAAATTATGCTATCGCTAGTCGTATTAAGAAAACTCTTCTATGAAGACGCATGATCGATTGAAAATCGATCGAAAGTTTATTAGAAAAGCATTACGAAAAAATAAAATCTATATCATTGGTAGATCGATATTTCACAAGAATTCAATTTAAAAAAGATATCGACGGACAAATAATTTTTCTTTTTCTCTCACCTTTTCTATTCTCTTTTAAATAATAAAAATAAGAAAAAATAGGAAAAAGACAAAGAAAAAAGAATTAAATGACAGAAATATCTCTAACCTTAATTTCTGCGTCTTTAGTCCTTTCTCCGATATATTGCTCGTTCCTCGATCCTGTCTGTTGTCTTGCAGAAAAAAACCCTTTCTTTTCTCTCTCTCCCTCTCTCTCTCTCTCTTTCTCTAGTTGTGACGTACGTACAATTTTTCTTTGAAGGAACCGGCGAACGTTTCTTTTTCCTGACTCGTTTGATGGACGATCGGAGATTATGAAAAATCCTTGAATTAATCAAATACACAGGATTGATTCTTTAAACGAAACATGTTCGCGAAAAAGGATTGACGTCTGAACAGACGAACGAACGAACGAACGAACGTACGAACGAACGAACGTACATACGAACGAACGAACGACGAACGACCGCCCTGCTCTCTTGCTTCCCTCACCCATTCACCTCATGATCTTTCTCTCTCTTTCTCTCTTCTTCTCTCTCCCTCTCTCTCTTACTTTGAAGTACGATATATAATGTAAGAAGCAATGTACAAGCCGGTCTTGAAATAAAACTAGTTTATCGGTACTCACCGTGATCTATAGATCAACAATTTACACCTCGTAAATCACGCACTAATTTCCTTCAAACAGGAATAAATGTAGTCGAGCGACAGACAGACATCAAAACAGCCCCTTCTTGGCTATGACTGATTTTTATCGAACTAGCCGCGGCGAAATGCGGATCGCGCCTCCGCCGCACTCCCATCTAGCGGCATCTTGTCGAACTAATCGACGTAATTCTTTCTTTTTTTTCTCCAACTTCTCGCGCATAAAGATATTGATGTGTTTTGTTTCATACTTTTGTCTATCGTTGTTTATATCCAAGAATTTGTTTCGAATTTATTAATTAAGTTTAAGATTTATATGATATCTATGAGAATTTTAAAAGTGTAACAAAATTATCGTCGATTTGTAATATGTGAAATTACAAAATGTTACATCTCCGCCAACTCGCGGTTGTCATCGAAACTAACGTTAAGAGAGGAAATGTAAATGTTTATAAGAAAATCTTTTCAAAAGACGTTTCTAGAATATGTTCGTATATAAATATGTTGTAATATATGAAATGTCGATGTATATAGTATACATTTGTAATAATTATAAATATACATAATTTGATTATTCTTCAGTCAAACGTACTACAGAAAGTTTTAAATCATGATCGTAAAATGTACATGTACACGCTAATCCTAAGTTTTGCTCGTTCGTTTGAAATATAGCTCGTTCCATGATACATTGACGCGAAAGGAATGACCAATCGCATCCGTAAGATAAACTTTCGTGGTTATTATATTCATCAACGATGGAAGGCGTCTCAATATTCTGACAATCGATTACTTTAAATCCACCGTACATGCAAGCTGCCAATAGAGATCGACGCGCGAAAGGATCCCATTTCAAACGCCAAATACCACCGTGTAAATTCGTTTCTGAAATCGGTCTCTTGAAATTTCTCGTATCCCATAAACGTAATTTTTCGTCATAACTAAAAATCATTTATCTTTGTAGAATATACTAACATGTATATAAGTATACGGTGTAAATATTTTTCTTTATACCTTCCTGATGCTAATAGATGTTCTTTATCAGCATTACTGTGAATACTAGTAACACCAGCAGTGTGGATCATATTGCTCATAGTAAACTTCTTTCCTGTTCTTATATCAAATCGTTGAAATTTACAATCGTCTCCACCTTAAATAATTAGTATTTCTCAAATCAGAATGTGAAGATAAATTTATAGAATGCTATTCGTACCAGTGTATATTACGTTTACATTCCAATAATCGAAAGCAGATATCCATGCTTCGTATTCATGAGATAACCATGACGTTAGAATTTTCATTTGGTCATTATGTAACTCGAATAAAGTTATGCCACCAGTAGAATCGCTAACTATTATATTAGCTATGGAATTATTTTCGCAAGAATATTTTCCTGTAGACCAGTCGAGGGATAATGCTAGAATTTCTTCCTTCTGATCGTTTACTTTCAATTCTGTCATTAATTTTAATATTTCGTCATCTCCATTTTGTAATTGGTAAATTTGCAAATAGCCTAACGAATTAACAACGCCTAACAATATTTTTTGATTACACGTAACGTGAGCCCATTTCATATCCAATACCCCTTCTGTTTCTAATTGTTGCAACAACTTCATACTACCATCTTTAATGACTTGAAACAAATATATTCTGCCTAAACGTCTACTTGATTTTGATTTTTTCTTCGAAATACTTTCTGTTGATACTATCAGTTGATACGTCCCACATACAAATAAGTCTTTGAATGGTTCTATGGGACACCATTCCACAGAGTCCGCGTAAAGTTGTGTATCGAATGTACTTAAAGTTTGAAACATATCTAAAACAAGCAGGTACACAACCTGAAACAGAAATAATATAAATAATAAATTAATTTACTATATTTTTAATAGAATTAGATTTTTGGAGATTACAATGTTATAATCGATAATATTGATAGATAATAAAATATGTATTGCTCTAATACAAAAGCTTTTATTTGTTTCATATATTATAAGTAACATATGGTTAATGTTAATATGAATTAACATTGGTATAAAATAATACGAAGACGATATATAAATGCACATTATTACATAAAAGTTTAAAACATATATATTAATAAGTTTGTAAGATTATTATTCTTTTTTCTATTGTTATTTCATTGAAATAATGAATCTATTTGGAAAATAAAAAAGTACACTTATGGGTACTTGACCTAGGTATACTCATATTCCTTTGGATATAGATATTCTATATTCAGATCACAGTAATATAACATTTTTCTATAGAAGTTATATATATGTGTATATATATATAATTTTTTTTTAAAGAGCATTCATACATTTGCTGGATATAAGCCATTAGAGTTGAAATTTTACTGCTAATAATATACTACCATTATATTGAATTGATAGATTATTAAAATAGTTAGGAACTTATTAACATCATCCATACACACACACACATATATATATACATATATATATATACATATATATACATATATATATAAAATCTTTCACATCGATCATTTTCATAAAATTGCATTTAAATCATAGAGTCTATATAAATTGTCTTATATCAATCGAATTATACAGTATACAGTTTCATTTGTTTACAATATCATTCTTAAAAAATCAGGAAATAAATATTTGTACTACCAGCATGTCTTTGAATAAGGCCGTGTATGTAGCAGAAATTCTGACTATTGTATAATCTGTATTTATAAGAAATATTGTACTATGAGTATTTTGTGGTTAGCTTGCATGTAAAAGATTATTAAGTCTGTCTATAAAATGTCATAATATATTTTTTCACATTCTAAGTAATACATTCTGAAAAAATGGTGTTTCTTCTCTTTCTCGCTATGGCAGTTTATTATTCTTGAATTAATCATTTTATCTTTGTATTATATCTATACTGCAGAAGATAAAATGTTCTATGAGACAATAGCTGTATTTAGTTAAACTATCAGTTGAAGAGCTGAGAAAGACATTCAAAGATATGGTGTTGGTCATTACCATTAAAACTATATATTGATTTATACTAAAAATCCTTAGTACTTTAGAATTATGCTTGATTTGCATATAAACTACTTCTGCTGTGTTTTTGGCAGTGTTGTCATTATTTCTTCATTAAAATCATAGCATTTAGATCTTTTATTGTTATTAAAATAAATAAATTAAGTTACACAAACAAAAGGAATGAATAAATTAGTTTTAAAATAAGATAAAAACATAAACTGGCAAGTCTATGTTTTTATTCAGTCTTTGGCAAAAACAAGAAACTATGTATCTCTTTGGTATAATTATTATATTTAAAAATACCGACATTCTCTGTATATATGCATTTGTTTTTATATACTTCGTGTATATATAAACAATTGTTTAAAAGAATAAATAATTTTAAAAGATAGGAAAGTGAAATGAGATTCTTCGTATAATATTATGTTCCTAACTTGTACTATGATTTAAGTTGGTCAATATTTGAGGTAGATGATATATTCCTAAAGAGTAATATATTAGGTCTGCACCTTTCCTTCATAAAAATAGATATAGATTCTATAGTTATGACTTTTTCTATAGTTTGATACGTTAACAATTTTTTTTTCTTTATATATAATTGCATAATGACACAATAATATAAAAGACCTACTACTTCTTTCTCAATTTTGTGATTTAGTAATATATACATTATTGACGAGCACTTTTTTCGGTTTCAACTAAGCATTCTCTGACTAGAATACGTGCATGTACTATGCCACGCTTGATTCTTTCAGCAGAAGTACGACTGCCTGCATAGCTAGGTCTAATATCACGACCTAGTTCTTCTATAACATTAAGTAATTGAATATATTTAGATTGACCAGGAATAGTAGTAGATACCACTGAATTTTGCTGTAAAGCTCTGGGATTTGGAACATTTAACAATGGCTCTGTTACTTTTGTAGAAACTTCTACGTTCTTACAAACTTCTATATTTCCACGTTCTTCTTCCATCTTCTTTATCTTGAATTTTCTTCTATTATTTTCCTTATCGTATACCTTAATAAATAATTCATTTATTTCAACAAATTTGAAATAAAATTAATCTCAAAATAAATTTAAGGGAGAAGGAGAGAGAGAGAAAGAGAAAGAAAGAGAGAGAGAGAGAGAGAGAAAAAGATAGCGCATAATTATAACAATTAAAGTAATAATGGATTAATTATAAACTTTTAAACAATTATACTTTTTATATTTATTTATTATTTTATAAAATCATGAGAAAGAGAGAGAGAGAAAAAAAGACAGAGAAAGAGAGAGAGAGAGAGAGAGAGAGAGAAAGAGAGAGAGAAAAAGACAAGAAGAGTACATATAGCCTCGATACGCTATCATAACCTCAAATACGCTTTTTCATAATCGTGAAAAATATAGACATGTTTAATTGTATTTACATACCTTAAATAACGAACTGCAGTTGCACTGTTTATATATAATCGTACAATAAGTACATAAGCGAAAAATAACCAATCACTTAGCTTTTTATCGGCACGCTGCAACTTGCAGCCGCAAGACGTTGCGCCGCAGTCGGGTTTTCTCTATATACTATTACAGTATATATGTGCTACTTACCTAACCTTCCCAAATGTAAATAAAAGAGAAAATATGCTTTCTTAAATATTTCATTTGGTTTTCAACAATTTTAATTATAAATAATAAAAATATATATGTTAAATGTATTTTCATTAAAACAACGTATACGATTGTAATACAATCACACAGTTATATACGTGTGTTACGTTTACGAGAATAATAAATACTGAAATTTTTATTTTTTTTTGTTGGTATTCATTCACATCTTTGTTTGAGAAAAATAATGTGATAGAGTAGACATTTTAAAAAAACTGAGACTTTATTGAGCAATACCTCATATTTATGTCCAGGGATTATATTTCTCGTAGGTACATTTTTGTTTGATCAATTTTCTTCTCATACGTATACTATAAGTAATTATTGTATACCCGTCGTATTAACCAAAATTGCAATAAAATATTTTTTATATATAAAATATAAGTGAGAAGACTCTTCAGTGTACACATTGTTTCTAGTTTGATATACTCTATGTTCTACATTAGAACTTAGTCAAGTCTAAGGATTATTTATAGATTTTTCTATCGCATGAGACCCAAACATCAAAAACATACGATCTTTTATAAAACAAAAAAAAATTTTAAAACAATCTTTTCCCCTATTTAAAAATTCATAATGTAGACGTATATATACATATACGCATGATATAATTATATGCCATATATATATACATATAAAAATATGCATATAACTGCACTTGAAGATAATTAAGTGCAATTAAACAATGAAATAACCAATTCATTAATAATAATAATAATAATAATAATAATAATAATAATAATAATAATAATAATAATAATCATAGTAATAATAATATGTATTAATTAAGCCTTAAATACCACTGGCTTAAAACTTCTTTTCTTTGACAATCTAATATACCAAATACATTACAAGTATTTATCAGATTGCATAATATTTTTAAACAAGCAGTCCATTATAATGTATTTTGATTCATTGTCAAAGTGGTACTAAGCTTATATCGGCAAGATGGCATAATATACATAGCAGCAGATATATTTCTTGTAATTTGTAAACTTTTTTGTTTGAACAAAGATAATAATCTGCTGCATTCGATAGATCATACATATCATCTTGGAAAATAATCTGCTAAAAATCTAGCGGCTAAGTTCATCGACAGATCATTGTCGCGCGTTATGTTCTGTTTCTAACAAACATTCTCGTACGAGAATCCGTGCATGCTGTATACCCATTTTCAGACGTTCCGCGGCACTACGGCTTCCTGCATACGAGAGGCGAATGTCTCTACCGAGTTCTTCGATAATAACCAGTAGCTGGGCATATTTACCCTGACCAGGCACAGTCGGAAAATTTATCGTACTAGATGGGCTAGCCTGTGCTACTTGAACAGTTTGAACGTTTTGCAAATTCCTTGGATTTGGCACAGTAATCACAGGTTCAGGAATTCTTGGAATTTCTGCTACTTTGGGTGGAGGAGGATCATTTAATTTTGTTATTGTTATTTCATTAAGCTTAGCTAACTCTGTTAATTTAGCCATTTCGGCTATTTTCGAGTACTCTGGCATTTTTGCTATATCATTCTGTATATTTGCCATTTTGATCATTTCATTCATTTTAGTTTTTTCATTCATTTTTGCTATCTCTTTAGCCATTTCATTAATTTGAGCGATCTCGTTGAGTTTCGTTATATCGTTATTATATTTAGCCATCTCTGTCATTTTTACCATTTCATTTAATTTTGCTATTTCGTTCATTCTTTGTGCCTCATTAATCTTTGCCATTTGAGACATTTTGATCATTTCATTCATTTTGGCAATTTCACTTATTTTCGTTATGTCATTGTACTTAGCCATTTCCGACAATTTAACCATTTCATTCATTTTAGCTATCTCTGACATTTTGGCAATTTCTTGCATTTTTACATATTCCGTCGTTTTAGCGTATTCTGCCATCTTTTCCATTTCGTATCTCTTCGCCATATCTTGAGACATTTTGTTTAATTCAGTCATTTTACTAAATTCCGCAAGTTGAGCCATCTGTACTATATGTTCGGGAACTTTTCCTCTTTCCATCATCTGCTTCAATTCTGCAGATATTTTATTCATATTCATTTCAGACATTTGAGCGATCGTTGCTGCATCTGGCATTTTGGAGAGTTCTGCAATTTTAGATATCTCCCTAGCTAGATTTTCATCAAGACAACGCTTCTTCTTAGCACGATGCCTGGCCATTCTCTGAGCTTCTTGCATCCTTCTTAGAGCAGCTTGTTCTTCAGTTTCCTTTGCTCTAGCGTTCTTCATTCTTTCAGCCGATGTATATAATCTTAGAGCACGTTCCTCTGCTGTTTCTGACATTAGTTTTTGTCGTCTATACTCTCGCATTTCCCTTACCTTTCTAAGGTAAGATTTCTTCTTTGCCTTGGGCATAACACGTAATTATGCGAGTAACAAACATCATTATTAATATAAACTGTCATCTTTACAAAATTTAAAAAAACAAATCCTAGCAAAATATATGCTGGGCATACACGTCCAGCCAATTCCACTGTGTAGTTTCTTTCTATTCCTCACTATACTCCAGACTGTTGTAGACACTTTTATGTCCAATAAGACAGAAGTATATTATCTCTGAATATGATATTTATCCTGAAACAAAAATTCACTTCGTTTTCCCATCAAAAATATTAAAACGTTATCGATATTATTAATTCCAATCAATTAAAAAAAAATACTGCATTAGTTACATCTATATTGTTAAATCGTTTCAAAATTTAAGTATCGTAGTGTAGAATCGATATAATTGCGTTTTAAAAATAATACGTCGATATAAAATCTTATGATATAAGAAGACGCGCACATTATGAACGCCAGCGATCCTTTAAGAAAATGGGTAAGCGTAGATTCCTTCTTGTAGAAACGTAAAAAAAGAGACAGGGCGAGAGAGAAAGAAAGAAAGAAAGAAAGAAAGAGAGAGAGAGAGAGAGAGAGAAAGAGAGAGAGAAAGAAAGAGAGAGAAAAAGAAAGAAAGAAAAAGAAACAAAAAGAAAGAAAGAAGTAAAAGACAAGCCGGCGTTTTTAAATGTATAATTGTAAAAGTGCGTCAAACGAAATGCGCGGGCGCGTGCGAACGCAAGCGACAGGTGTAAAATCAGGGTTGCAAGCACGTGCGTAAAAAAGCATCGGTAAATGAGATTTTCGAAATGCTCGGGCGGGCGCGCGCGCGCCGACACACGTTTGTATGCGTTTAGTAGGATAGTAATAATGGCGTAGTAGTAGCGTGCGTGCGTGTGTATATATGTTGCCGCGCGAGCGTGTGTGTGTGTGCGTCGCGTCTCCGAAAATTCGAAAGAAGAGCGTCGTCGGGTTTGTCGCGATAATGCGCATGCGCGTCCGAAGTTAAGAAATGCCGTCTTCTCTGGAACGTTCACCACCAATCACAACAATGGCGGACGCAATTCGGTAAATCCACGTACACGTACGAACAACCCACCGTTTGTTAATACCGGCACGCGCACGTGTCTTGTTTCACAATCGTACAATCCTCGGGACACACGGAATCCGTCGATATCGGGCAAATGAAAATCGATCGAACTTTTCTCAAGATATTCTGCAGACAAACGCACAAAAGGAAATATCGGGTCGACATGTAAGATTTTCGTTCGGGGCCACTTTAAGGGGCCAAGCGGGGTCGCCGATAGGCTGCGTGTGACGTGGTTGCGTTTATTGACCATAACCCCTTCCTACCTCTCCGTCTGCAACTTCACGACGGACAGGTGTACGACCGAAGAGAGTAAGAGAGAGAGAGAGAGGGAGAGAGAGAGAGTGAGAGAGACACACACAGAAGTGAGAAAGATAGAGAGAGAAAGAGAGAAACCGGGAAACTATTGACCGGCCACCGGCCGCGTCTTAAAAAGCACGAAGACGTTCGCCGGACGACCACTAGGAGGACGGCGCCTTTCCTCTTTTTCTATCCTTTTCTTTCCCTCCCACTCTCTTCTTTCCTTTCTTCTTCCCCTTTTTCTCTCTTTCTCCCTCTTTCTCTCTGTCTCTCTCTCTCTTTCTTATTCTCCCTTCTCCTTATTGCTTTTTCAACGGCACGATCGACCCACGAGGAAGCCGACTCCGTCTTCTCTTCTCTCTACTTACTTTGATTCTCTCCTTTTATATTTCCTGATCCCAAATGTTCTATCTTCCAAGGTCATTAATCTTCCTTTAAGAAATGACAAAGTTTTGACATTAAAACGCATATTTTGTTTATACCGATATATAAGAATTTAAGTTATGATCATAATCAAAATGGCTTTGATTCGATTCGAATATGAATTCTTACTTAGGAAACTTATTACAAATAAATTTTTTCGTATTTTTGTTTATATTCAAAAGTCTAACTATATTAATTATGTGTAATAAGATCCGTTAGATTTTTTTTTATTAAACGATACCAAATAATGCTTTGTATACAATCTACTTAACCTTTCTAACAAAGTCATGTAAATTTAATAGATTTATATTTGTCTCTTTATTATTTTGAATTTGATAGAATACGAAAGTCTTTTGAATTTTAAGAAATTTTTGAAATTTTGAATATAAGTTCTATTTATTATATTCCTTTTATATAATAATAATTTAATTTAAATTATTAATTTTTCATTAGTATATAAATAAGAATGTTTTCGATTGTTTTGTATTCTTACATGTTGAAATTTCCCGCCTTGAGTTGATGATAAACCGATCGTAACAATGGCGGACGTACAGTGACAACGTTTTTAGGAAATAAGGTTATGACTTTACGTACATTTCGATAAAAGATTTATTGATTCTATTACTTACGTTGAAAAAGTACCAAGTAAATACACAATTTCAGAATAATTTCTATAAACTTAGAAAATGATTGACAAACGAACGGTATAAAATATTGAGCTTTCAATAGAATACGTTGGATTTGGCAATAGACAATCACATTTACTGGTATAGTTCGGCGAAAAAATACTAAGTAATTGGAGTTTATTGTAGATCAGAGAGAGATAGATTCTTCCACTTTACGTAGGTAGCGTTGCTTCAAGGTGATTCGTTCCCAAAATAACTTCGTGCAACTAATCAAAGTCAATGTCTATAAATTCTTATACTTTCTTTTCGTCAGTTCTACAAATTAGAGGTTAACTTATTATTTATTTATATTTGTGATTTTTTAATTTATTAGTTTTTTTTTTAAATAAATTGTTTTCTTATGCATATGTACGATTGTATACAAATACAAAATTTAATTGTTTATATTTTTATAAATGTAACATTTATGATGTTTATAATTAAAAACACTATATCCATTTATAATTTATTTTTTAATATTTTTCTGAATATTTAACAAATAAATGTATAAATATATACAATATAAATATTTTTTGTATAATCTAAATGAAAAAAAAAATATATATATACTCTTTTTTGTTTGTTGCAGGTATATTATTTATACAACAAAAGAGAAATCGACTAAAACATTAATTATATGTACAAATATAAATGAAATATGTATATTCCACAGCTCGAATATTATTTTCTTTTATTATTAATTATCATTCCGATGTACCTGTTTTTTACATTATGGTCATGGCTTGGCTGGGAATTATTTGTTAATAATTAAATCTTACTTCTTTGCATATATATATATATATATACACACACATATATATATACATATTTTGAGCGATTCGCATATTTTTATATACTATATGCAGATTGCTTATTGTGCCATTTTAATTAAACTATGTTAACCTCATAAAGGAATATTTGTACTTTTTCTAAAAATCATTATAACAGTCTAAAATATTATTAAGCATTTGACCAACAATAATTTCGTCCTTTCAACATAAAAAATTTTTCTTCAATATCATCAATTTATATAGTGTCAGTAATTAAAAGTTCATCCAATCCCATTCTACCTCTATGTTTCCATATTCTGTATCTAGCAACATCTTTTCGTGTAATCATTCCAACTACCTATATAATCAACATTATCAATATTATTTAATTTTATGATTAATATATGACATTGTGAGCATTATATACATAATATTGTATACCTCATTGGTGTCATTTACAATAGGTAAATGACGAAGACCTAAAGCTCTGAAAAGTCTAAAAACACGTGGCAGTGTAGCAGACTGAAAAAAAAAATTTTTTTTTACATAAAAATTATTTTCTTCAAAATATTATTATAAAATAAAAATACTAACATGTTGTAATGTATATGGAGAAGGATTCATAATAGGCCTTAAATCAATTGTATATGTTTTTTCTTCTTCTGTAATATGAACTTGTTCGATAGATGGATATCGTGGATAATCCTTGCGAAATACTTTGATATCCAATGTTGATTCCCAAAATTCTGCATATTCATTAAATACTCTATTTTGTAAAAGTGCTATTAACTGAGAACGTAGCACTAGTCCGCGAAATCGACCATAAGAATGTATTTCGTTCTGAAAATATTAACAATAAGGTTAGAATTATAATTTTTGTTGGATAGATTATAGAATGCATTACCTGATCACTATTTGGAGGATCTACTACAGGAAATCCATTAAATGAAATACATTTTAAAAGTTCCACAATGTGTCCTACATTTTCAACAGTTTTTAAAGTTACCACAGGATGACTCATAATTTCGCTAGCATATATATTATTTGACAAAGGAGGTGCCTCCCAGGGTAATAACGGTACTCCTGCCATTTGTATATGAATATCATAAATGCCCTATGAAATAATTATTATTAAATAATTATAATTATATGTATTTTATAATTTGATATAATTATTTAATCTGTAAACATGCAAACTTTTCGACGGAGAAGAAAATTCAATCACTACTATATTTCCATTAGAGTAAATTTACTTCTTTAATGATTTCAAATTTTTAATTTTAGATAATGGATAGATAATTTCTTTGTTTAAGAACGATGTAGGAGTGTAGTTGCGTGGCAGTGTAGCAACAGTGAACAGACACTCGAAAATACTGCTATGGTGGGAGCGAGAATCCGTTAAGAGGAAATAAAAGAGTGGGGATAAGAGGCAATTGGCCTTACGAATCAACTTCACATGACTCTGAACTCAGAATATTTGACCAATAAATGTAACATCGGCCAATATTTTATATTTAAATGAATAATATTAGTATATTTTTTTTATAGTATTTTTTAATAATATTTTTTAATAGCATTGTATTAGGGCCAATAAATGATGTTGAAATTTTCAATATAAAATATTATAAAATATAAAATACTGAAAATTCTGGCATTGCTTATTGACTGATTCAATTAGCCAATGTTTTATGATTATTAAATTTTATGTAATTTTTTATTTATTTACCTCATTAAAGAAATCGCCTACCCATTTTGCCATAATAAGAACTATTATTACAGGCAAACCGAAAGATATCCCTTGAGTTGCTTCAATCAAAATTGCAGTTAAACTGATTGTCATTCTAACAATTCCACCTAATTGTGCAGCAGCTCCTAACAAAGCATATTTTCCAGGATCCAATACTGTCTGTTGTGAATAAAATAAATATCCATTTGAGTAAAATATTAAAATTACATACTCTATATTTTTTCTAATTTTTTCTTACACTATCTGGACATATTTTTGATAATCCTGATCCTATAAGTCTACCCCAAGCAGAACCAATTAGAAGTGATGGTATAAAAAGTCCACTAGACATAGATAATCCAAATGTAAAAACTGCTAGGATAAAATAAAGTATAATAAAAATAGCCAATGTTATATCGTTGTGAGAACCTATAAAGAAAGAATATAAATATTCTTACGTTTCAAGAGTGTATTATAAAATATGCAATATTATTATGAATACCTTTAGGATCATGAAATAAAGATCGCACACTACTTTCTGGTGTTTGGAACCATAAAGCAGCAACTGCACTGTACTCTCCTTCCTTACAATACATCCGAATAGGAAATTTAGTAGGATCTTGTCCAATTGGTTTACAATCATCAAGAAAATATATCATCAAAAATCCCATTGTTGCGCTCATTATTGCTATTATAAGAGCTTCTATTACTTTCAACCATTTTTGCGTTATATATTTTAATCGAAAGCATGTAATTTTGTAATTTATGTGATTCCACAAAGCACCAAAAATACCACCTATTATTCCGACTATCATAAATAAAGGAATTTCATAAACTTGGTATGGTATTGAATCAAATTTTCCCAAATTTAATAAACCTGGATAAGAAAGATCACCAAGATGTCCATGGTATGTGCTAAGAATAATGTTCAATGTGAAAGTAGTAATCATGCTAGCAAAAAATGTTCTCCATGTAAGACTTTGATTAAAGAAGCTAGTACCTTCTTCAATACTAAATAAAACTCCACCTAAAATATTGATTTATATATAAAAATATATACTGATATTCTTTAGTTTCTATGTATATGCAAATATATAATTCTACAAAATATTTTTAACCTATAGGTGCACCAAAAGCAGCTGATACACCACTGGCTGCTCCGCCAGATACAAAATCTCTTTTTTCATGATCTTCTCTGAAATATTTAAAGATTCCTAAATCCTTTTTAAATGTTGTACTTTTTCCTTGAGATATTCCTGCAGCAACTACTGCTCCAGAGTGTATCATTGGTCCTTCCTTTTTCATTAATGCAAAAAATATAATTGTAGATTTTGTTTTCACTTAAAATTATTGCCAAAATAAATCACTAATGTTACCTTTCCTCCAGCTAATCCACCTACGACAGTGCAAATGACACCAATTATTTTAACTGCTAAAGTTTTAATTCGTACCACTCGAGGTACTTTTATTCCATTTAAATAACATTTCACCTGTGGAATGCCACTACCAGCTGCAACAGGTTCAACATAGGATACTAATAAAGCACCTATTAAGACTGGTATTAGATTGGAAGTTAACCATAATAAATATGGTAGCCATAAACAATTATTAACCACACAGTGATCTACATCTGTTATAATATGTAAGAATGTCTTTATATTAAAAACTGTCTTATAAAAAATCATGTAAATTTCAATAGTCAAGGATACAAGTTTTTAGACATCCATATTTTATATTTGATAATTGTTCTATTGAAATATCTACAAAACATGCTATAAAGGCAGTACAGATTCCTATTAACAAAAAGATGAACCATCTTGCAAAATTCTTCTTAACAACAAATTTGTAGCCCTTTTTCCTTTCTTCATCTTGAAGAAGATAGTTTTCACAGGGATCATAATCGAGACTCTAAATTAGGAAAAAATTAAAATCAATCATTGTTTAGAACTATATAATAATAATACTTATCAATTTTAGACATAAAAAAACTACCTCATAATTAATGGAGAGAAAATTAGTTGCTCCTGGTTTTATATCTCCACTATTAAGTCTTCTTGACTGTCGATTAGAAAGACTTTCCATAATGTTGCACGTGGAGATGCCATTATAAATAACATTCTGTTAAAAACAAAAAACAAGAAAAACAACTAAAATTTTTATTTATGCAACGATAAATACTCTAATAATTAAAATATTTAATTAAAAATGTTCTCATAATAATTCCATTATTTTTTGTAAATCAAATATCCTACGAATGAAAAAATATATAATAATACAGGTGTTTATAGATAGCGTATACAAAAAATTGTTATAAGTGCATAAATTATTTATTATTATATTCATAGATGAGCAAATAAAGAACAATCAGTTCTTAAAGTTTTTCATTTCGAAGATTTCCATAGACCTCATTCACAAACGTAAGAAGATCATAAACAAGAATTGATATAGAATACGAAGTAAGGTTAGGATGATTATTATCAAACAAAGAGAATAAAGAGACCCCAAGAAAGGAATGAAAAATTGTTGATTGAAATAAATAAGAACTGTTGATTGTCTTACCCGAAATCTAACGTTGATATCCTCGTTCGAGTAAGAAGCGAAATTATTTCGAGGTTTTAAAAGTCTTTCTTCGACGTCTTCGTTATTAAGAGATATATCAGTCTCGTCAATGGTGCTATTTATTCTAACGTTGATGTGGGTTGTTGTTGGACTGTTTGTCATTTTATTTTCTCTTATTAATATTTTTTGGAAAACCGACTTTATTTACTATTGACGTTACGCTTTCATATTTATTATTATTATTATTATTATTATTATTATTATTATTATTATTATTATTATTATTATTATTATTACTATTGTTTATAAAAGTTTAGTATTTATGTGATTAACGTATTACGAAAAAATTATCTCACAGACGACAGTATTAATGCTACAGTTTCGAATGATATACTGACTGACATATAAGAAAGAGAGATAAAGCATTACTCATTCAAATACCACATAATTCTGAATCATTTATCATATACGATGTTCCGGAAGCGAGTGAGTAAAAGAGAGAAAGAGAGAGGGCAATAGAATGGTAACATACGCATGCGTTAACACTAGACCACGTGGAAGGGATAAGAATAATATTGCGGAAAGGGAAAGGAGCGGGAGAAGAATGGTCTCGTATATTTGCATATGTCGATTGAATTAGTAACAGACGATTGAAAAGCAGACCTGCAATCGACCTGCTGTCGATATTAATCGTATCCTTAATTATATGTTAGTGCTTATATTTTAATGGACGCCATCTTGAGTGTTTATATCTAATTACATAATTAATATTTGTGTGTGTGTGTAGTATATATATATATGTATTAATTCCAGATATAATTTATATTTATTTAATATTCATATATACATATATATATGTCTAATTTGCGTAATATGTATAATTCATATAATGTACAATTTTTATATAATTTCACTTAATACGTATAATTTATATATGTGTATTTTTTGATGGTTTATTTAAGTCAAACAGTTTTTAATGATGAATTGATGGAATATTTCAAAGAGTTGATAATTTTTCTTTTATCTTTTTTGCACATGTTTTCCTTGTTCGTGATTATCACTTATCGTTATTACTTTATATATATATATATATATATATATATATATATATATATATATATATGTACATGTGTGTGTATACATATTTGTGACTTGGCCACAATCAATGTTTAAATATCATTAAAAAGAAATGTTAACTTCCAACGTACTTGAGTATTCAAATTAATTATGTAATAGGGTGATTACGAAGATTTCCTATATTATATTATATAATATATGTGATAATAAATTATGTATGTATATTTACAGAACGAAGAGAGTGTAGATATGATTAACTTAATTCCTTTCTTAAGGTTATCATAATTCTTAATAATTTCTGTTTTGTTAGCATTTAAAGTAGAACTTATGTAACATGGAAGTTATACTATAATTTATATTAGTATATACTATACTATATATTATACTATAGATAATGCTAGGTGTAATTTATATTCACCAAATAATCTTTTTGAATATGAAATGACAATTTATTTTGTGTAAAAAAAGAAAATGAAATATAATTCAAAAACTATGTGACTTTAAAGTTACATAGCAGACAATAAATTATGTATGGAGTACATACAACAAAATATAGATATAATCAATTTATTTTTTAAAATTATCGTAATTCTTTAGAAGCTAACTTTTATTTAAAATAAAGATGATATGATATTTATAATATAATTTACATTAATTCAATTGTATACTATGCTAAGTATAATTTACATTTAGCACTCACAAACGATATATACAATAATTATTAATAATAATAAAATAATAATTAATCTTGTGATGTGAAATGAAATAAAATAAAACTTTCATATTTTTTGCGATGTTGCGTTTCGTATTTCGCAATAAAGTGTAAAAAGAGTATGAAGACTTTCAAGTCTGTAGCCATCATGTGAAGGAATGTCGAGTAGATGGCAGACAATATCAACGAGACGTGATAATTCGCAATCGAGCATGGTGAAATCAAGTGGGGCCTCGTTCAGTTGATCTTCAACATCCGGCGGCCATTGTTGCATCAACGTGTCGATATCAGGCATTGCTTTAGTCAACTGTACAGCAGGCGGATGTTTACTTCTGTGAAGTTGATTCATATCTTCGATCCATTTCTCTATAGCCTTAACATTTTTTTCTGCATCCTCGACTCTTTTTATCACTGCTTGCCTAGGTGCACCAGCACTTCTGCAATGAGTTCTTAATTGTAAATGTAATACAGCTGGGTCGGATTGTTCTGTACAAGGTTCGTCCAATACAGCAAGACCTATTTTATCCTCCACTCCGTCTGGTCTAGGTATTTTTATGAAGGCGTCTATATCACCGACTGCTGGTATATAGTCAGGAATAAATGGTAACAACTTGTAATTCAATTCTATCTTTTGTGGTGTATACCTGATGATCAGTTTATGAGATAAATGTTTTTAATTCTTATTTTAGAATAAAAGAAAAAAAAATTGTTTTATGTGATTTTTTATTATAAAGAAATTTTATAATACCTGGAAATATTCTGAAAGAGTTCCTTTAACTCGGTTGATACATTGAGATCTTCGAATTCTTTTGGATTGTATATTTCCATTTGTTTGGATATACTTGATTCTTGGATATCATCGTCATCTGTCTCTTCGCTGTCTGATGGATCGCTACCGATCATTAATGATTTACCGAATCTCTCTTGATCAGGATATCTTTAATTATAAACAGATTTAAAAAAATAAATTCTAACTATTAATCCTTAACAATACCTTTTTTAATTTTTTTATACAAACTTAATTATTAATTTGTCTCAGCAAGTTAATCTTGATTAAGTACATTATACTTAATATATATATTATTTTTATATTTTTCAATTATATAGTTATATACTAATATAAGATTTATACTGTAATTTTTATTTCATATAATTTTTTTTTGATATGAACAAAAATTGACATAAGTATTAATCATATTATAGATTAGCTGTTACCTTCGAAATTCGCGCCTTTCCCGCGGTGAGGTAACCTCTAAAATGTCAAGTCCGTCGTTCGTAAAATTTCTTCGACCTTTTCTTGAACTCGGTGGCCTTGGATGATTAACAGGGCTTTTAATTTCTTCTGCATTACGAACTTCGATGCTTTCGTCGAATTTACTGAACGGCGAAATATCTTGTGTTTCTTCTTCCTCCTCTTCGCTACTTTCCTTGACGTCCATTGTCGTCATTTTCAAAGTTTAGAAATTATTTTAATAGTAATTAGTAATTATTATATTTTTTTATGTGATTTTTTATGATTACTGCAATTTAACTATTATTATAAAAGTATTCTGATTAACTACTGTATTTATTGTTGAATGAACGAATCTTTTCTATTTGTTTCATATTTCGTTACCATGGTTTTAACGTCTGATCGATCATGACTCACCAGTGCACATTTTATATCTGTATATTTAATATTTAAAATTATAGAATAATAATTTTTTTTTTATAATATTGCAATTTTATTTTTTTCTACGAAAGAATTACTAATATCTTGAATCCGGAAATCCCCAAGATTAGAATGAAATTAGAATAAAACTAGAAGTGAAATATACGAAGAAAATTTTTTTCTGACTGAAACGCCATTTTTGTTGATATTCATTTTTATTCTAAGAGAGTGAAAAAAATATCTTTTAAAATTCCATCATTTTTCGTTTTTATTTATTTTTCTTTTCAAAAGTTATTTACAAATATAGAAAAATTCCATTAGAAAAAGTTATTTGTTTTAATGTATTTTATAAGTAAAAAAAAAAAATTTTTTTTTAATTACAGAAAGTTGAACAATCTTAAAAAAATTCTGAGAATTTTTATACAAATAGAGAATATTTAAGTTAATTAAAATTTAATTCCATTTTGTTTGTCACTTTGAAAGAAAATGAAGAAACATTTTCGAAGATGACGATATTTTTCGTTTTTATTTTATTATAAACGCAGTGATAAATGTAAAAAAGTTTTTGAGACAAATATATGCCTCTTTTAATCGAATTAATAATTTTTTCAAATATAAAAATATACTCTGTTTATACGGAATAAAATTTTTATTCTCTTCACATTTTATTTCTTACAAAAAATTACCTTAATTATTTCAAATCAATTATTGATTGTTAAATGAATTGATATTGTTATTTTTAATCCATATGAAAATAAATTATATTTCTTATATCTCGAGAATGACCGATTTTTTTAATAAATGAAATTTCTAATAAAAAAATTCACTTTCTTGTTTTTTCGTAATATTTATTCGAATGAATTAATAACCATTTCATTTTTGCTCATTCATAGCACAAAATTTAATAGTGTAACTATCGAGTCTGATAAAATGTCTGATATCTCGGTAGAGATATCAACCACAAAAAAAATGTATAAGAGTAGAAAAAACATGTAATTCAGGATCATTTTCCATTCTAGTCGATTTTATGGCTTGCATATTTGGTGTACAAACACTCGATCGTGCATTCATGTCTACTGGCGGATTTAACTTTCAAGAGGCCTGAGGCATTAATAGTTTTTTGGGTAGCCATTGAAATAAATCAATTATCCATAATATATCTATATTTTCTTGTTTCAATTATTCACGTAAATGATAAATTGAGAAATATATAATAACAAAATGTATAAATAAAAATGATATATCGACCATTATATATTAAATTAAATTTATTATATAATATAAATCTATATCTTGATAGTGTAGTGATTGGGCCCCAGTCTTTCGAGACCCGAAGAGACCTCCTACATCGTTTATGAATAAATCCGTCACTGTTTATGATGTACATGGAATTCCCTTTCATATGTACTTACTTATATATTTAGTAAATAAACAGCTTAAATGTATCAAATGGATTTATTTTTCTGTCTCAATATCAGACAATCGAGAAATGTAATTAACATCTTATTTATGGTTAGAAGATTTAATTTATTTGTATCTGTCTTCAAAGATACATCTCATTGTCAAATTATGAATTATGACACGTAATATTAGACTTATATTATATAGATATAATAGCTGTATATTCGCGTGTGCACATAATTTTCCGTTCTTAGAATAGATTTATTAAACACACACACAAAAAAGAAGTATGGGACCAAACAGCATATATTTTTTCGATAAAGCATTTTTGGACCGAAGTTTATATGAACTTTTTTCATTTATTTGACCTCAGTAATACTCAGCAGTATAAGTTTATGTCATATATGTATATATATATATGTACACATGTATAAGATTTCTGCTATACATACATGCCCGTATATAAATAGACCTAAAATATTACATGTAAAAATATACGAGAAAGTGCGGAGAAAAAGTTTCTATCCGATTTTAAAAATCAATTATATTCTTTTTCGAGACTCTTTAGATCCTTTTTTTTTTAAAGTTTAGAGATTTATAAGATTTAATAAGAGATTTATAGAAATTTATAAGAATTAAGATTAAAAAAGAATAATTAATTTTTAAGATCACCTAGAAATGTTTAGTTCACCAAGGAACTTTTGATTCGTCCTGTACTATGCATGCGTACATAAATATGTATAAGATTTCTGATATACATATATACCTATATATAAAATGTCTGAAATAGGTATTTAAAAATATACATATCTATATACGTTCATTTTCTGTCTTTCTTTTTTTATATTTTTTACTTCTTTTTATTTATTATTAAGAAAATATGCATATATTCGTTATTGTGTCTCTTTTTACAAAATGACAATAGAAAACTATAAAAATAAATTGGTATTCTAATATCAAGGAAGTCATATATTTAACATAATTTATGAAATCCACAGATACACATGCACACAGACAATCAAACATGTTATAAGATCTTTTTTTTTTAATTTATTTTTTTCAAAAAAAAATCAAATAAAATTGATCTATATAAGTAATATTTCTTTCTTTATGAATCGTCTGAACGTGTCGGTTCTATATCGTTAAACATTTTTAACAATGGCAGATTTTAATACTGATCAAAGAATAGGTATATATAAATATGTGGGGATCTATATTTTCACTTTTAAAAATTCTTTTTTACTGATTTACACACTCATCGTTTATTATTTTCGATGTGCTTAATAAATATGTCTTAATAAATATATATATATATGTATATATTTCTATGGCGTTCTATAGAACAAAAAAAAAAGAAAAGATATTTAGAAATTTCATAGTCACAGTCAGTCAACCAAGCTTAAATAAATGAAAAAGATCAAGTGCAACTGATAAAACTGTATTCCGGTTTGATGAAAGAGACTTATATATACATATATATTTACACACACATACACACACACATGCCCATGCGCGCACCTACACGTAAACAGATATGCAAAGATGTTAGCGCGCGTCAGTTACAGTAATTAAAATCCTTCTATATCCTTACTTAAATAGGTGTATGTGTGTGTTCCTCGATTTTCTCATTTTATCATTAATGATTGTTTGCGGTTCTTTCCTTAATAAACTCGTTTGTGGATTTTCGTATAGACAGAGATGGTCGTTAGACTGTTAATTCTACTTTTTAGTCTAATAATAAGTCGATGTAATAAAAACCGATAAGGCTCACACGGGTTTAGATCAAATAGAGATCTATCAGGACAAATGTACTCGTTTGTCATAATACGTTATCTCGTCTATTATCAATCGTACGATGATGTATGTGTGCATACATAATGTATATGTATGATAATGCATATATTTTGAAGAAAGAAAAAAAAAGATAAAGTAAGATAAAGCAAACAGCATTTAATAAGAAAAATATTCGAGGTTAATTATTACATCTAACGAAATGTTCATAGATCGATAAATTATGGATAATGATCTACCTTTTAAATTAATATTTATCTTCGATGATAATTTTTTCGTATATGAATGTATATTCTACGTATAGATGTATGTATTATTAATGAACATGATTTCACAAATATATATGTATATACATATACATATATTTGTACATATATACTATATGTGTTGATTCATGGATACGATTTGTTTCACGAACCATAGATTTAACTAGTTACGGTCAGATATGGCCGGTTTACCGGTTTACTTTCACCCATGTAAATTCTCTCTCATCCCTTTGATGTCTCTTCGAGGTCGACCACGCCATTTGACCATCGTCATTTTGACGACGAATATACTGCGACATGTTTTATGCTATCATCGAAGTCACTCTCGATAATGCATATTACTTCTTACGCATCTATTTATATTGTTTATTTCTTGTATAATTTCGAGAGACAGATACGCAACTTCTCTTTCAATCTCATTTTGTTATATAACGGAATTATTACATTGCTTATTGTAGATGACCTTGATTGCATTCGTTTCTACAGATAGAAGGAGAAGTAAAAGGAAAATGTTAATTGAGACCACAGTATTTTTTATCTGTTATTTTTTTATGCGTGCGTGCGTGTGCGCGCACACATGTATATGTTTGTATGATAATTTGATCTATTATGTGTGTATAATATTATATATATACGTAATATTATAAATTATGTATATTGTTTTTTTATATTATGATAACATCATGTCATATGTTTTATAATATTATGATAACAGTGTTAATATTATAAATATTAATATTATATATAAATAATAATATTATATGGATATATGTTATTATGTATTATAATATTATGATATTATATATACAATAGGCTAAAATTATATTTATTATGTAAGTTCATCGGATATTTCTTTTATTACCAATATTTAATTTATAATGCGTTATTTTGTTATTATTTATTTTTTAAGTTTATATTTTTGCTGATTTCTTTTTTTTTTCAAATCACATTTAGAACTAGAAATTTTCTTGCTCGTTTCTCAAGGAAGGTTCTTTTTTCTGTTTTCTTTCGGTCTCCCTTCACCACTAAGAAACTTTGACCAATTAGAATGCAACCCAAGTTCGCAGGTATTCCCCTAGCTCTTTGCCTGAAGAATGTCTTGCCCCAAGGACTAAACCGTTCACGATTCCGACAAATTTTTTTAGAAGACCTCTGATCGGACCAGTCATCTCTGTTTATACCTGTTCATTGATGTGATTGGTTAAAAATATAAAAATAAAAAAAGAAGATTACAAAATAATTTTCATTCTACCAGTCTTGAAAATGGTCATCTCGACTTTTTTACTTACATACAATTATATTATTAAAAATAATTATTCATTCTAAATGAGAGTTAGAAAAAGTAACAATTTATTATTGATGTAATTAAATTACATTATATTTCTGTTATAAATTATTGTAAACTCAAATGAATTAATGTGATACGATGAATTAATATAAATTTATGTATAATTATATATAAAATATAAATATAAAATGATAATAAAAATAAAAATATAATATAAACAAAATACAAATAGAAATAAATGTTATTTATGAAAATAATTATACAATATATAATTCATAATAGACCTTCTGTTAAAATGTAATCTGCAAATATTATTTTATTTTTTTGAATTCTAAATCTAATCGAAGATTAGAAACATCGTTTTTTTTGTTGATCTCTTTTATTGTACTATAAAAAAATAATCCATAACAAAACAAATGTATATATAATAAAATATATATAATTAAATAATATATGGTACATTACACACGTTATTCGTAATGAAAACAAACAAAAACAACATTCTTTTCACTTATCAACCATTCAAATTCAAAAATTTGTACTAATGAGACTACTAAGGATCCAACAGATCTTTTTTTTCTGTACCAACCAATCTACCGGTTTCCCTTGCGGAGTGAACGAACTATATACAGTATGTCACAAAATTATTGGCACATGCGCAGAGAATTGAGAAGATTATGAAAAATATAAAAAATAATAAAAAGTATTTCTTTTTTCTATTTTTTATTTTAAAGTTCATAATAAAGATATATAATATTTAGACTTTAAGCGAATGACATTTAGACTTTGAAAAAAAATTGTTTCATCTAAAGTTGAAAAAAAAAATAAAGTTAAACTATTTCGTGTAGTAATTACGATCGAAAAATTTTTTTACACGTTGTACAATTTAATAATTTTATCAATAATTAATTTTTAACAATTTAGTAATTAATATTTCGTATACGCAAGGTATCCTTTTTGTTTAATTACATTTGCCAAGTCTCTTTGGCGTTGACTCTTTTATATATATGATTTTTTTTGTTTTCAAATAATTTTCTTCAATATTTTGTCATTCTCTCTTCTCATCAGTGTACTTTGTAAATTCGTTAATGATATCATGTTCACGTATTTTCTTATCTTAAGTCTGTTCTAGACCGTTTCAATTGTATTTAAATCCAATGTGATTGAGGTGTGTTTATGAGTATTTTGAGAACTATCATTTTTATATGATTGTAAAATTTTTCATTTGTGTTTGTAATGTCATTCGTTATCTTGATACAATTGAAACGTATTTAGAATGGTCTTCTTTTTTAGCACTTTCTTTTAAATTATTTTTTCAAATATTAAATTTTTATAAAAGTATATCATTTCTTCCATAGTTCCTGTAATAAATTCTTCATTTGAAAGCAAAAAAAAAAATAAATAAATAATACAGTAGAATCAATGCAACAAAGAACATAATTTGGTAGACATAATTGGACGAAAAGAATATTTCTTTCCACACGTTTGCAGTTACATACGAAATTTTAAGTATAATAAAATTGTTAAGTCTTACTATAAATACCAATAATTTTATAAATGTAATTTATGCGCGGAGACGTTTAACTTTATTTTCTTTTTCAAATTTCGATGATATATATATATATTTTTTTTATTAATTAATTTTATTCGATCAAAGTTTAAATATTCTATATTTTCTAAAAATAAAATAAAATAATATATATACAGATATATTTATAAAATAATATATATATATATAGATATTATCATTTTATTTTTCATATACCTTAAAATTTGTAGGGTGTACAGAATAATTTTGTGACTCACTGTAGAAGAGTTGATTTCAATAAGAAATATTCCAACACAATGAAAGTAAAGTGTGATGGTATAGGTTCCAGATGAGACAGAGTTTCCCCTTCTCGATCGAGTTTTGATTCGTTGTACTCGATCATGGTGATAGTTCGGTTATCCCTACTACTTTCGAAGGAGCACCTTCGTGACAGGTCTACAAGAACGATCGTGAAGCAGTCAGTGGTTGTTCCGTGCTCAAGTAGGTAATACTCTCACGCAGGTAACACGTGTGAGTACGAATGTCAAAATGTCGAGACAAGTTTAAACATAAAATCAGTGTTTTTTTTTTAAGAGATCATCTAAAGTCAAGTAATTTTCTTTGTGTTTTTTCATCATTTTAAGGACGACTGCGATTCTTTTTTCTTTTTTATTATTTATTTTTTTCTCCCCCGTCATTTTGGTACTTCTTTTTCTCTTCGTTTTAACTCTTCATCAAGGATACGTCGTTACTCATCAATTTATTCATTTGAAAGACAAAAATGGCAAAGGTAAGAATCTCACCTGGTATATATATATTTTTTTTTATAATTTCATATAATTTATTATTTTAATATAAATTTATTTTTATATTTGTATTAATACTATATGAAATTGTATATACATATTGTATATATATATATGTATATAGAGATTTAATGTATGTTTAGCATTAAATTGTATATATATACTTTTATATATATATTTTTATATTGTTGTAAGGACTGTGTCGTTTATGTGATAATCATGAAGTTATGGTCGATGTGTTTCTTATATATATTGAAATTTTTATAATAATAATAATAATAATAATAATGATAATAATAATAATTATTATTATATAATATTATATATATTATTATATATAAATATTATTATATAATTATTATTATATAATTATTATTATATAATAATAATAATTATTATTATTATTATTATTATTATAAATTATTAATTAATATTATTAATTATTATTATTATTATTATATGATAAATATTTAAAATAATTATAATATTTAATAATAAATATGCTAAATATACTTTTGCAAGTGGTATTATTTGTGTCTAATAATAAATATTGTTAATATATTTAAAATTTAATTTATTACTGTGTCAGTAGACAAAGTGTTATTTATATATATATATATATATATATATATATATACATATATAAATAATATATCTCCGATAATAAAAAAATATAATAAAAAAAAAAATAAAAAAAAGAAGAGAATAGATTGTTAAATCTAATTTTTCTCCTTTCATCAAGATTCTATGACGAGATCTTACGATTATCATACAAAAAAGAACGAAAAAAAATTCGATCGATAATGGATTGATTGATCGAATTGAAGTTATTACAGATGATCAGACATACATTCCATCGCTATGTTTGTGAATATTCGACATAATAGCAATTCTTACTTTCGCTTTGATCAATAAAAAATATTAACGTTATGGTTCATCACATTTCATGTTTATTCGGAAATAATATTCACGTTTTCTCGTTGTTGTGTCTATCTTGAAAAGAACTTAAGGAGAAAGAAAAAAAAGAAGAAGAAAAAGAGAAGAAATACGAAGAAATCATCATAATGTTTACTCAGATGTCTCGTCAAGGAAAATCTTTTTCTTTTGTTTTTTTTCTCTTTTTTTACTGACTCGATTGCAATCTTGTGTAAGATCAAAATACAAGATGGCCCAAAAGATTTCAGGATTGACAAAAATTTTGTAAGGTGGGTTGAAATGTTCTTAGGAAAAAAATTTTTAGATGGTTTTTATAAATAATTACTCCTTTACGATACTTTTTTTTTGGACTTCTAGTTAAATTTGTTGTTCTATAAGCTCTAGGTTTATAGTTTTATAATTTGAGAGAAAAAAAGATCGTTTAAATAATTTCGAATACAGAATAATTGATTTGTAATATCTCATGTAGAAGTATGTCCGATTCTCACAAACGTTTCAAAACATTTATGACCGAGCATTTATGCACTCGAAGAGACATACAAAATAATAATAATAGTAATAATAATAATAATAATAATAATAATAATAATAATAATAATAATAATAATAATAATAATAATAATAATAAAAATAATTAAAAAAAAAGAAGAAAAAAAGAAAATATATGGCGATTAGATCGAATATTTAAAATCGATAATTTGATTGAAATTATCAGAAATTGTTAATTTCTGTTTCGTTTTTCGAATTTTAAATTTATTGCAAAAATAATAAGAATAGGTATATATTAATCATTTTGATAGTCGATTTATCAGCATTGCTTGTCAAATTTTGCGATAGTACGATTCTGGAAATATAATCTCTCGTCAGATTCATAACGTAAACGGAATAGTTAAACGTGTCCTGTTTCACACTAATGATTCTACTCAGACGATAATAATCTAGTTTTGAAATACAGGTATATACATACATATGTATAGTATGTGTTGTATATTATTCGCATAATAAAATCTTTATACCTGGTTTATATCTTATTTTTTTTTCGAGAATGACGAGAATTTCTTGATTTTTATAAATTTTACGACGAAATAAAATTGAAATATATACACACGCACGCACGCATGCACGCACGCACGCATGCACGCACGCACGCACGCACGCACGCACGCGCGTACACACAACACATATGATTGAAAATATTTTCGAGATATTTAGTTACATCACGATTTTCATTTTTTTCTTCATTTTTTCTTTCTTTGTATATATAATATCCGGAAACAAAAATTAACAGAAATATTTTACACATAATAGACGAAAAGAAACATACACAATAGAAGAAAAAATATAGAAAATTTGTTTTTTTTTTAATAATATCATTAAAAGAATATAATAATACTATCCTAATGTTATGAACAGAAAAAATGAAAAATTATAGAGAAGTATTTTATTTGTGTTTATAATATCTGTAAAAGAAAATAATACTATAAAAAAGATATAATCTGTATATGTTATGATATAAAAAAAGTATTCTAATGCTATTAAAAAAAAAAAATTCAGGTTTAGAGAAAACAGACAAAAGATTTTAAAACATGAAGATTGACTTTCTTTCGGATTTCGGTTTCTCAAAATTCTTTAAATTTAATCGAACATAAATAATTCGTATATTCGAAAGGAAAAAACGGAGGGCTTTCACACGATCTCGATCCATTTTTTTTCTTTATATTTTTTACTTTTTTTATTTTATTTTATTTCATTATTTTTCTTGTTCTTATTTCTCACGTTATCTTTACAACCGAGATCAGTCAAAGAAGAAAACGAATGTTCTTACTTTCTCTCTTTCTCGTAATTTTTAGAGAAAGAAGGTCTCATTATTAAACGGATTTGATTGTTTCTTGTATAATACCATAAAAAATTCGAAAATGGTTGATTAAATAAAAGAAATTGATTTATTTCTTTCACGTGGCATTTGATTTTGGTTGTTTTATGAATAAATATGACCGATAATGAAAGAAATTGATTTATTTCTTTCAAGTGGCACATGACACATATATACAAACAAAGTTGCATCAGGTCGACACCTTGGCATTCTTTTACAGTTTGGAGAAGTATATATATTATATATATATTATATATACATAATTATATATATATATATATATATATATATATATATATATTTAAAAGAGTGATGTCAGTTACATGTATGGAATATCCCATAATTACGTAGATGAGAGTTACTTAAGTCCGCGATGTCTACTTTGATAGAAGTTACGTAGAAATAGTGAAAGGAATAATTTCAAAGACGTTACATTCTGTTCTTTTTTTTGTATCCTTTGATTTTTTATCTGATCTCTAATGTATTAATTAGACAAAATTGAGGAAGAAAAAGGAAAATTAAGGAGCTTGTATTCTCGAAAACACAAAATTTATGTTAAGAGAGAAAAGATAAAAAAAGGAACAAAAATAAAAAACGAAGTATAATTGAAAAACCTGTAAAGTCATCAAATTGGTCAGCCTGTAAATATGATTAAAAATGATTGTGGAACTGTTAAACCGGCTCTTCATTCTGTTATGAGATGCTTAATTTATCGTTATAGATATAAACTAGTATAAGTTATTATTTAATATAATATTAAGTAATAACTTGGATTGACCTTTAAATTGGTTAATAAATAATATCGGAGACAAAAAGAAACCATTTTCAGTATCTTATAGTTTAAATAGTACTTTTTTTTTACAATAATATAGCGTAATGGGTTGGACGATAATGTCAATATTTTTGGTAACTGTATCACTGGGTTGGTCAATAAATACTGTCAAAAACTTTAATATTTTATGTCAAAATAAGCAACAAAGTAATGTACGTTTCTGTAATCATACGATATTGAGTTAAGAACAACAAATAATGCTGACATTTTTCGAAATATCATAATAATTTTGAAATATTATTTCTAAATAAATAAGACGCTATTTTCTTCTTTTTGTAATAGTGTAGTTTTGGATTAATCAATAAATAATATTGATATTTTTTTAGTATCATTTTATAATAGTATAAAATTATCGAAGTTGACCACTGTCAAATAATGTTAGAATTATTCAATAAAAAATACTGCAGTTATTTATTAAAATTTATCTTTAATCTACTGGATACTGTTCAAGTGGATACTTGGAAAATTTTCAAGAATTGAAAATATAAATTTTATCAATTTATTTTAGTTAAACTTTCTATGTACATTTGTACTTGGTATACACATAACTTAAATCTTACAGCAATTGAATAATTTTAGAAAAACGAGAAGGAAATAAATCAAATAATAGGAAATAGCAATTTTAGTATAAAGATACTCTGCGGAGTATTGTATTATAAGGATTTGTTGGAGTTAAGAATTAGCTGAAGGAAGAAATTGAAAAGGACAACAGATCAATTGGTCATATTTTAGACTTAGACTCCAAGTTTATCTAAAATAAGAAATAAAAAGATAGTAGTCAGTAAGGTTATAGAAAGTATTAATTTATAAAGAACTTTTACATTGTAATAACAAGAAGACGAATGTTATTGTGAAGGATAAGGAATGTTATTGATAAGGATAAGGATATTTCCTGAATGATTGAAGAAATTCTAAAAGACTTAAGGGACAAAGCTTGAATAGCTTAATGATTTGTGGCAATAGCCTGGAAAGCAAAAGATTTAACTCCTAAATCCAAGCAAAGGACTTAAAACTATTTTCATGGATCGTATATTATATATATATATATATATATATATATATATATATATATATATATATAATGTACGATTTATGAAAATAACCTCTATAATATATTATATATAGAATATCATATATATTATATATATTTTTTATATATTACATATAAGTTGTGTTTATTTATTTATCCGTCTATTTTTCTTTATTTTTATATAATAAGTTCATCAACCAGTACATCTTTTTTTTCCTTCAACTGTTTTTATATTTTTAATTTGTCACAGTAAAAAATAAAAAAAAAACAATTTTTTTTCAACACATCAGAAATACATTAGAAACATTTGGATTTTATTATACTATTATTACGAGGATAATCACTCACGCGATGTGAAACGAAACAGAATGAAAAATACATACAGTCAACAATATATAAACTACTAAAATATTAATATATCGTGTCAAAAGATACATACATATGTAAAATGTCAATTAGATAAAGGTATATAAAAAACATGCGATACATACCTGCATACATAAGAATGAGATTTCACTGAAAACATAAGGATAATTTGATTGTCATTCAGTTATGATAATAACGTGGTCTTCTGCCTATGTGTGTGTGCGTGTGTATTTGTGTGTGAAGTAGTAAAATTATACTGGATAAGAGTCATTACATCGAAAGGCATTTTCTTTTATTTCATGTTTTGTTTCTTTTTTTTTTAACGTTGGTTTTCTTAATGGCTAATTTAATAGATCAACATTCTTCTTTTATCTATTTTTTTCTCTATTTTTTTCTCTATTTTTTTTTGCTCGTATTAAACAACTTTTCTCGCATACTTTTGTATGCTCGCAGAATTCGCAATAGAATTTACCTAATAGCTGTCGACAGTCGTTCAAGTTAGATGTTTAGAAAGTGTCCTTGAAGATCTATGAATGCGTATATTTTCTTTTAGTACCTGAAGATCGACGACCTTTGCGGTTTGTTTCTTTCCATTATTAGATTTAATTTTCTGAGATAGGATGATCATAATAAAAACAATAATAACAACAACAACAACAATAATAATAACAACAACAATAAGAATAACAACAATAACAATAATAACAACAACAACGACAACAACAATAATAATAATAACCAATCGTTGAGAGAAAACAATTTGATCGTTAATATCAAACTGATAGATTATTTTATTTAATTTGTTTCAACAATTACAATAATTTTTTTTTACAGTTTTAATGAAAGAAAAATATTAAATTAATGTTCATTCTTATTTTATTTATTTACTTTTTTTTTTATTATAGGCAGGTAAACATAATCTGGCATTTGTTGGAGATGATGGCAGAACTAATGGTCAGACTAATAGTAACTTTATGAATTCAAAAAAGATTGAAAAAGTAAGTTCAGATTTGAAATATAAATTTAATAATAACTATGTATATAGTGTTATAAGCAAAAAGTACTTAACATATTTTTTTGTTGATTTAATTTTTTTAGAACGACGATAATTTTAACTTAAATTATGGCGTCGAAGATAACAGAAAAGTTATGCAATCAACAATCGTGATGGAAGAAATGGTAAAGTTGTATTATTTTATATTTTTGTCTAATTTTTTTATATATTTTGTCTTTAAATAATCAAATAGTAATTTCTTTTTTTCGAAAGTTCTTAAGAAATTTTATAATAAAAATAATAATGTTGAAAGACGATAATAGAGAAAAGCGTTGAAAGAGCTACATGGGGCAATAGTATCGAATTTCTTATGTCCTGCATCGCCATGTCGATTGGTCTCGGCAACGTTTGGAGATTTCCATTCACGGCATACGAAAATGGCGGAGGTGTCTTTCTAATACCCTACATAATCGTCCTTTTCGTCGTTGGGAAACCATTTTATTATTTGGAAATGATATTAGGTCAATTCACCAGTAGATCCTCCGTTAAAATGTGGTCCGCAGGTATTATCCTACTGTAACTAGTTCTAACTCTAATACCAAAGCTAAATAATAGTATAATTAATTTATTTTTGTTTTCTTTTTTTTGTTTTTTGTTTGTTTTATATGTGCATTTTCACGACTAGTGCCAGCTTTTCGTGGTGTTGGCTGGGCCCAAATGTTTTCTATGGTTGCCGTTGGTACTTACTATTGTTCCTTGATATCAATGACCTTGTATTATTTGATCGGTAGTTTTCATTCACAGCTACCTTGGTCCACATGTCTTATCGAATGGGGAGATACGTGCGTTGATTCCGTACAAGTTGAAAATGCGACATTTCGCAATAGTACGGACAAGAGAAGTTCCGCTGAATTTTATTTCACGTAAGTATTATTTCTGATTACACCTATCAACGTATAAAGATCTGATTGTAATATCGAAAAATGTTAAGGATAAACGGGGAAGATGATAAATATAACGGTGAGGTAAAAAAAAAAGTAAACGGATGGCTTATACTGACTTGACGTTTTGAGATCCGGTCTTACAGGATGCAAACGTATTATTATCGCAAACGTATTAATATTTTTTTTCCACTTATATGATATATACAGATATGGTGTAGAACATTGAGAATAGCACTTCGTCTTGCACAATTATGACGGGTTAACATAACTCAGTAAAGATTAACAAAAGGTCCAATTAATATCTTTCTTGTAACTATCTACGTTTTTATTCGAAACGCTATCGAACTTATAAATATCTAAGTACGTTATTGATTCCATGACGTGGTATATAAAAGGAGTATATCTCGAAGAATCAGAAACGTTAATTACTTTAATTATAACCTTTGCTTGATCGTTATCAAAAATCTTGATACAATCTTTTACAAATTCGATGATATTACATTGCTCAAAATAAATAACATTTTGTTACCTAAATTATTATATTTATTCTTGAATATATTGAGATGCTAATAATAAAGATAGCAATAATTTTATTCTCATTATCATGTTGAAGTTATGGAAATACGGTATAACAAATTTCTGATTCAACAGGTCGTCGATTAAAAATTAAAAATTTTTAATATAAAAATAAATAAATCATATATTAGATCTTAGAATTGAACATAAATTCTGATTACACTCACGATCTTCAATTTTTTCCCTAAAAAATCATAAAAGATCATAAAAAATCATAAAAAATCATGAAAGATCATAATAAACTTATTAAATTATAATATCTTCATATCAGTATATGTACAAATCTAGAGGTGATCTATGTTTTTTTTTTGTAATCAAACATATCGAAGAATACATAGGTATAATCTTCAATGTATCAGATAAAAATTTTTTTTTTCTTCATTGGGCTATGTTAATATCCTTATATTTGTGTTTTTTTTTTGTTTTTCACAAATTTAGGAATAATAACATTATTCGCACATTGATAATATTTTCTTTTGTTGTACAGAAAAACAGTATTGAAGGAGATACCTAATATTGATAACGGATTAGGTCTACCCGATTGGAAATTACTTCTTTGCTTGTTAGTCGCCTGGTCAAGTATCTTTGCTGTCCTTGCACGTGGAGTTAAAAGTTCTGGCAAGGCAGCCTACTTCCTCGCAATATTCCCATACGTGATCATGATAGCTTTGCTGATCAGGGCGGTGACCTTAAAGGGAGCAAGCAACGGGATAATTTTCTTTATTCAACCGAAGTGGGACAAACTGTTCGATCCAAATGTCTGGTACGCTGCTGTGACACAGTGTTTCTTTTCACTGTCAGTCTGTTTTGGTGGTGTCGTCATGTATTCGTCCTACAACGACTTTAAACACAATATCTACAGGTTATTATTTTTAATAATTGTAAGATAATAAGGTTTATGAAAGATTTTTTTTTATATTAAGAACGATCTCTATAAGATTGGAGAAATTTTCTTTTCTTTTCTTTTTCTTTTTATGTACTTATGATTTATTACTGAGTTGGGTGATAAGTAATGTTGTTTTGAAAGTAGAATTTTGCAAATTTTTTTTCATGTTGTTATTAAATAATAGTAATTCCGTGTATATATATATATATATATATATATATATGTGTGCACATTATATATACTTAATATGCTGTGCTGTAATAACTTACGCTTTCTCTCTCTTTCTCTCACTCTCACTCTAATGTTGTATTTTGATACTATATAGTAGTAATGTTATCTTATAGTAACAGATAATTTATGCTAATACTGTGCTAATAATTAATGCTGTGTTATACTAATTCTTGGTATAAGTCTTATCATAATAATAATTTATTCTTAATATGAGCTATTGATATAATAAGTTGTTGCTACTATAATCTATTATAACAAAGTAATAACAAAGTATAATATTATAGTTTATATATAAAATACTAAAAATCCAGGGATTATTTATTACCCAAGGCACTATAAAAAAAATCGTTGCACTTATGTAACATACGATAGAGGTCCAATTAAACATACAATTATATTATGAGAGAATAAACTAATGATTATAATTTTTTCAAATTTTTAGAGATGTGATAGTCGTGACTACTTTAGACACCTTCACAAGTCTAATGGCAGGTTTTACTATTTTTGGGATACTTGGTAATTTAGCTTATGAACTTGGCACTGATGATATCAGCAATGTTGTTCGCGGCGGGACTGGATTGGCCTTCGTTTCTTATCCAGACGCCATTGCGAAATTTACGGTCTTACCAAATGTAAGTTTTATTTAGATATCGATTCGTTCGATCGACTTCGCTTTTTCTTTTGTTCTCTCTTTCTCTCTCTCTCTCTCTCTCTCTCTTTCTTTCTTTTTTTTTTAAATATTGTACAAGTATTTTACAATTATTCTAGAATTACAAGAGTAAAGAAATAGATGTGTAAATTATTCGTTATTTATGCGAGAGAGAGAATGAGTGAGATATGTCCTTTGAATTCTCAAGGTACTCAAGATAATTAGATCGAATGATAGTTTCTTTCTAAGCACTGACGCCATTAAAAATTGTTCGTTCCGCTTTGTTGAATACAAATCATCGTATTTCTAAGATACGATTAATATACTATAGATACTTATAGTCCATTTGTTTAACCCATAACGAAGTAAATAAATATACATTTAATTATGAATTTATATGTATATATGAAACTATTTACATAGTAAAGATGAGAATTTATCGATCGATACGAACGTGGTTTTAATTAATTATGTATTTAACATTATTTTTCTATTCTGTTATAGTTGTTCTCTATATTATTTTTTCTAATGTTATTCGTTCTTGGAATCGGAAGTGCTGTTGCACTAGTTGGAGGAATCGTTACTATAATCAGTGATCAATTTCCAAGCTGTAAGCATTGGTATATTGTACTTGGTACGTCTATCGTTGGATTCTTCTGTGGTACTGTTTATTGCACACCGGTGAGTGACTATTGTTTAATATATTACTATAATCATTTATAATATATTATATTATAATGTATACTAATATTATTCTATAATAATCTATATATATATGTATACTAGTATATGTACATTTACAGTTTTATATTTATAAAATATAGTTTAGCGTATATTATAATATATTATAATACAATATAATAGTATAATATTATACTACAGATTATATTATGATTATAATTATATAGTAGTATAACATAATAATAACGATAATAATATATATATTTAATACATAAATATATTTTTCGATATTCAATTTAATTATTAAGATTAGAAAAATATATATTATTTTATTGTATATATATGAATTACTTTTATTTATATTATTTAATATAAATAAAAGTTATATAAGAAAATATTTTAAATTTCTATATGTAAATAAAAAAAAAATTATAAAATACTTCAAATCGATTAACTTTGAAAATATCTATACAATTTGAATTTTGTTTAATATAATAAAGAAATATTAATTATTTACAGGGTGGCCAATTTATATTAGGCCTGGTCGATTATTACGCCGGTTCCTTTATTGTTTTCGTCTTGGCTACGCTCGAAGTGACTGGATTCTTTTGGATCTATGGATTAGAAAATTTCTTAGACGATGTTGAATACATGTTGAAAAGAAGGCCATCGCTTTATTGGAGAATTTGTTGGGGTGTAATCACGCCTCTCCTTCTAGCAACTATTTTAATTTATACTATCATTGGACTGACACCGTTAACTTATGCTGGAGTCTTATATCCTTCAAGCGCATATGGTTTGTATTATTATTTTTATTATTATAGTTTTTATTATGATATTGATAACAAAAAGTAGTAATATGATTCAATTATTTTCCGAATAATTAAATTTAATCTTAACTTAAATTTAAAGTAAATGTATAGTAAATTTATAATAAATTTTATTATATATATATATACATATATATGCATATGTATATGTATATATATATATATATATATATATGTTGTGTTATTATATAATAATAACATATGCTAACACTCTATTATTACATATTTCATATACTAAAAGTATGCTTTTATGATAATAAAGTTATAATATTATTAATATTATAGTAATAAAATTATAATATTATTATTTATAATATTGTTCCAGATAATTTTAATTTGACATATTTTTTATAAATTCTAGCTGCCGGATGGTCGTTACTTGCATTTGGTGCATTACAAATACCTTTTTGGATGATTTACACTATAATGAGAAAACGGAATTTGGGCATGCCAGAAGTATAATAATTTAAATTTTATTTAATATATATAATAATATATAAATGTTAAGTTGTATTAAAACAAGGAAAAATTATTTTTTTATTTTAGATGATCATAAACTCTTTCAGTCCCTCGGATGAGTGGGGTCCAAGAAATACTCAAGAATTAGCCAGTTGGAAGGAATATAAGGAAATGATGAGAAAAAAACGTGAAAATCGTAATTGTTCGAAATTAAAACAATTCATTTATGTTATTTTCTGTTTAGAAGAGAAACTTATATAATTTCATTCTTAAGAAGAAGTCGAATTTATGTATTATTATATTACACCTCGCATGTATGTATCGCATACGCATATATACGTACATATAGATTTTCTTGGACAACAAACAAAACTCAACAAAATGAAAAGAAATCTCTTGACTGATAATGTTTTTGTACGTCTTTATAACATTAAAAAATAAAAACGAAAACATATGAATATATATATATATATATTTTTTTTTTATATATATATATATTTATTTATTTATAAAGGAAATAATAATATAAAAAATTTATAATTAAATTTTTTAATTAAATATATTTAATAATATTTATAATTCAATATAAAGATATAATTAAATATATATTACAAAATTCTTCTTTCGAACTTTTTATTATATAAATATTTATATATATATATATATATATATATATATTCTATACGGTTTTTTTTTAATATACAATACCAAGGATATTTTATAAATTCAAACGATTGCATTTTTATCTTAAAATAAGATTAATATAATTATATAAACCTTTGTGTTTCAGACCTTATGACCTCTTCTATAAATAATTTATATTTAAATCGTTTGAAATTATAACTTATAGTTATTAAGAAAGCGTAATATTTTTTTTGTTTTGTTTTTAATGTTTTATCATACAGTATTATATTCATGGATGTGAAACTTGAGAATGAAAAATATAAAAAAAGAATTGTTATAAAGAAACAGTATGAAAGAACAAAAATAAAAAGAAAAAACAAACAAAAAACAAAAAATTACTTCAATTTGAATGATTTAGTGACTTAGATCAATGACTTGGATCATTGTTGAAAATAAACTGACTTTTATTTATACAAAACACATTATTACTCTTTTGAGGATAATAATAAATAAGTCACGAATTATCGTGCAAAATAGATTTTAATAATAAAGTTTTCATAATAATTAAGCCTCTGCACCTTTTTTTTTTTATTCTACTTATATTTCCGCGAAAATTTTAACAAAATAATCGCCCGATTCTCGATAATTTTTTATTAATGCATATAGACATTCTCAAAAGTTCCTAGATGATTATTCTCTTTCAATTCTTTTTATTATTTGATATTTTATATTTTTGATACTCTTCTTATTATTTTCTTAGAATAATTTTTAAATAATTAAGAAAGAGAATAAATTTTTTTTATATGAATCTCTCTTTCTCTTTCTCTCTTAATCTCTCTTTTTCTCTTAATTTACATTATTTTAATCATATATATCAATTAGAATAATACTTTAGAATTGGAAAAAAGAAGAAGGAAATTGATTTTTTAATATATTTTTAATTAATTATAATTTTTAAAAATAATATACACAAAATTGTTCTCATTAAAAAGATCTTTTATAATTGTGATTTAAATAATTTTAAGAGAAAATATTTGTAATCCGTCATTTTTTATGGGTTTACTAGTTACAGTATTAATATATCTATAAAATAAAATATCGACAGAAGTATAGAGAGAGAGAGGGGGGGAGAGAGAGAAAGAGATAAACGATCGATATTAATTACTCGTATAATTTATAAAGTTAGTATCTACGATTAATTCTTCTTCTCCTCTGCTTTCAATACTCATAGTTTCTTGATCCTCTATCATCTTTTATAAAAAAATATTTCTTTTTGTATTTTTATTATTATTAATTTATTAATATTAAAAAAGTATCGATTGATCAATGATCTATACGTACCATCATCTTATATTTTTCTCTTTCAATCATTAATTCTAATTCGAATTCACGTTGCTTGTTCCTTTGTTCTTCAGAAATCTATGTATACATATATATATATGTCTATATTATTAGATATACATTTTATTTTACAAATATATTTAAATAATAAATCTTTTATATTGTTACTTATTTATATATAATAATTATTATAATATAAGATATATAATTATAATTTTGTAATTTTTGTTCATAAAATATAAATATATATCAAATATTACAAATTAAATCTATTAACCATTTAATTCATTTTATCAATTATTGTTATTATTATATATTTATTATATATATATAAATATTTAAATATTATTGATTATTAATTAATCATCATAAACGAACCTTTAAATGAAGTAACCAATGTCCAAGATATTCAATTGGATCATATGGTTTTTTCGAAGCAATTTCAGGAAGAGCTCGAGTTAAAGCTTTGCTTAATAAATTTTTTAAATAAAGACTATCAGATGACAAGTAATAGTCGGATGAAGTTGAAGAATACGATTTAATGGAACTCGTTGAATCATTTAATTCCATCTGATAAGTCGATTTCATATATTCTATCTCATCTTCGGTAATATGCAAACTTTTTAAAAGTCTAAAACAAAAAGTCTTATTTAATATTAATAAATACATTGGATGACAAGTAGTCATTTATCGTTCAGGCCGTATGGTCAGAACGCCAACATTATTGCATTTATTCCGTAGAACATGAGTTATTATATTTGTTTCTTTTTGTTGTTTTATAGTAATTATTTTTTTTTTATATTAAAGAATTAGTTCGTTCGAACATACAACCTGATATATTCGTCGGTGAATCCATTAGTTAATACAGATTTGATAAGACTAGTACTGAGTCCTTTTTCACGTAAATATTTTTCTATTGACTTTCTTTCTCCTTTTTTACTCTCTTCGATGTCTATTGTTTCTTTATAAATCCTTTGCCGCGTCTCATCGTTTTCGTATTGTTCTTCTTTCAGAACACCTCCAATAATATCTCTCGTTATTTGAGGATTATCCAACATTTGTTCATCTTTTTTTCCAATCTCACCATGAATTTTATCTTTTTTTATTTTGTCGATATCAACTTGATTCAGTTTTATACCAGTTTCTAAAGTCTTTTCAAGTTTCGTTCTCTATTGATGTATGTATAATAAATACAATAAGACTGGATCTGATCGAAACTTGAAAGTAATATAATATATACGGAAGTATACTACGTAAATCTTAGGTATATCATTGATACGTAATAGGAAAAGTGAGAAGTGACGTAAGACGATTAGAATAATTATTGAATTGAAAAACGTAGATTCTTTAACGTAGAAAGCAAATTTTATTATTTCTAAAACCATGTAACTGTTAGCTGGGGTTTCCCTCGTGTGTATTAGTGTGTTTTTTTTCTGTGCATACATACACACAATATATATATATATATATATATATATATATATATATATATATATACGTATATATATATACATATATGTATATATATATATGTATATATATATATGTATGTATATATATATAGTTTAGTTAATTCCTTTTATCACCAAATTTAATTGTTAATTCATTAATTATTAAGTATAAGTGTATTTAAAATATATCATTTTTTCGTTATGTATAAAATTAAATACAATAAAATAAACATATAATAATAATAATAATAATAATAATAATAATAATAATAATAATAATAATAATAATAATAATAATAATAATAATAATAATAATAATAATAATAATAATAATAATAATAATAATAATAATAATAATAATAATAATAATAATAATAATAATAATAATAATAATAATAATAATAATAATAATAATAATAATAATAATAATAATAATAATAATAATAAAAATTAATAAAATTAAATTATTATTAAAATGTTAAATATAAGATTTGTTAAGACATCAAATTGAAGAAATAAAATTAATAAATATTTTAATAATTAAAAATATACAAATATTATAATGTAAAGAATTGAAGAAATAATAAAATAATAAATAGCATTCTTTTAATATATAACAAAAAATTGGGTTATATAGATTATTTACATACTTACATCTTCACTATCAGATATTAAAGAAGAAATAGATGGCGATAATAAAAATTTTCGAAATTCTCGTTTGGTATAATTCCCGGAAATTTCAACCCGATCAGCCGTTTTTTGTAAAAGTACTTTTTCATGGTGTACATTTTTCTGCGGGTTTTTATTCTTATCCATCATCATTTAATCTACTTTATTTCATCACAGCTTCTTTTTCATGCCTAATTTCAGTTAAAATGAGTTCGATTATCTCAATCGATTTTTAATGTAACCGAAAAAAAGACTTACAAATTTACAGAAAACTACCTTAGCGATTGATCCATTACTGATCGCGATAACGAAGATATGCTTTTTTCAATATTTATTTGTAAATAAAATAAAGAAATAAAGAATTAAATATTTTGTTTACATAAAAATAAAAACACCGTTGCATTAAAATAATTCATATGATAGAAAAATATAAATAAAAGTATGAAAGGATCAGAAATTTTTATCAAAGTCAAATTACTTTTATACGCTCAAAAATAAAAAGGATATTTCAAATTTACAAAAAACTACTTTATCAACTATATAAATGATTGATAGCTAAAAATAAAATACGATTTTATTTGTAAATAAAATAAATAAAATAAATAAACAAAAACTGCGAGTACGATTATGTTTATTAATATTTTTCATTTAAATCATGCATTTTTAATGGAGGGGAAAAAGATACAAGAAATAAAAATTTTTATAAAAAATTGAGTTTTCTTTTTCTTACGCAAAATTCTTTTTTATTCTTTTCTTCTATTATTCCCATCCAATCCTCTCTCTTTCACTCTCTCCCTCTCTGTCTCTCTCTCTCTCTCTCCATCTATCTTCCTTTCTCTCTATTTCTCTCTTTAAGGAAAAAAGAGAGGAAATTCGCATTCATTGGGCGTGCGCGATAATGTTTCTGCGTGAGAAGAAAACTGGAATGCGCATCAATGAATGAAGGTATATATATTAACGATTGTCTAAGAAAACTCACGGTTAATCTTGAATCAAAGTTGAGAATTTTAGTTACGTTAATAATTTTTTATACGTAAATTTAATACTTGTGATTATCATTTATTCATGTGAAGGAGAGAAAAAGAGAGAGAGAAAGAGAGAAAGAGAGAAAGAGAGAGAAAGATTATAACTTCGGTGCAACGAACAAAATCAACTAATACATTTGTTCGTTTTCTCAAGATAAACAATAAGGTATATAAACAATTTGTTACATATCCTTTTATTTGCTTATGCTATCTTAATAACAGGTGGATTTCATTATTTTATCTAATCTACAGGAATGCCTAGTAAATGAGAGATATTTGTCAGTATTATTCACAACGTAATCCTTGACAGAATCTTTCCTTTTTTTTTACCATTCGTGATCATGCTAATTTACGAGATAAAAAGTATAAAAAAAAGAAAAGAAATATATATATATATATATATATATATATATATATTAATAATACTAAATATACATAACTAATTAATTTACCTTAAAGTGATTTATTTATTTTTATATTAATCTCATATTTTAAATTTTATATTTAATTTTCTCTTTGCATCAATAAAAAATTATTATTCTTTTTCTTATTCTTATTCTTCTTCTTATTGTTATTAACAGAATTTTGTAAAATACATACACTTAGTTATACAAATTTATTCTTTATTCCATTATGTTCTTTCTTTTCCCTCTTTTTCAGAAAAAATCACACAAATACTAATAATAATTTTTATATACATACAGTTATAAAAGTTTATTATCTATTAATAAATGTATTTTTTTTTTTTAGGAATCACAAGAACTTCACGTGAACTTCAATTATTTCCACATAAACCTCAACGATCTCTTATTTGAAAAGTAGAAAGTATCTTGATATACATGGGGAAAAAGGTATGGTAACAATTTCTTATTACTTAATCTTACCAATGATACGTACATACGTACATATACACCATATATGATCATACGATATTTCTCTTATATAAAATATTATCTTTCTACTTGGCTAACGAATGTTATTGGTTAAAACGTCATTCGACACGATCAATGATCAACGAGTAATAACCGGTGACTGGGAGCTCTCTTGATGTCCTTTGTTCATGATAAAAACTCGTGATCAAGCTGACGTATAATGTATAGATAGATCGTTATATGCACATACATATATATATAGTGACGACTTCTACTTCATTAATGCGATATGTAGATTGAAGATTTTTGATACAGGATGAATCAAAAGTTCTTAGATAATTTTAATCAATTAATCCCTTTTAACAGGCTTTTTGGCTGATCTTTTCTTTTGTTCTGATTATAGAAAAATTCCTAGTCTGGTTTTACAACTTGAAGAGAAATAAAAATAAAAAAAAAGAAAAGAAAATTACCCCAAAGAGACTCGTATAAGTATAATTGATGTTTATAATTATCTAGTAACTTTTGGCCCGACCAATATAAATCACATTCATTATAATCTCGTTTATTATTATCATAGATATCTTAATGTCATTCACTTTAAAAAATTGTTTTCGACGTTAATTGATAACAATATTAACGAGATATTATGTACTTTTAGACATATCACATTAAAAATGGAATTACTAATCAAGGTTTCACTTTGGATGATATCACAGAATATAATGGCAATCGAAATGATTCTAATTCGATTTCTAAAGAGACCGTAGGTCTTTTGTTTTTTTTCCATTTTTTCTTTTTTTCATGTTAAAAAATGAAAATAGAATTTTTTTTTAATAACATGTCGTTTAATTAGACGGAAAGAACACAATGGGGAAACGATAAAGAATTTTTGATGTCCTGTATAGCCATGTCGGTTGGATTAGGAAATATTTGGAGATTTCCGTTCACCGCTTACAAAAATGGTGGCGGTGCGTTTCTTATACCTTATATAATAATTCTCATTGTTGTTGGAAAGCCATTTTATTTATTGGAAATGACTTTGGGTCAATTTTCAAGTCGATCTGCTATCAAAATTTGGGAGATAGCGCCTGCCTTAAAAGGTTAATGTCATACATTTTAATTGAATTTTTAATTGAATTCTTTAAGATCGATCAATTCGACATTTTGACGCTGTATTTTCTTTTCTTTTTTTTTTCTTTTTATTACAGGCATTGGTATTGCCCAATTTCTTACATTGTTGGCATTAACATCATACTATTGTTCCTTGATGGCATTGACCCTGTTCTATCTGATCGCCAGTTTTCAATCAGAATTACCTTGGGGTAAATGTAAAAAGGAATGGGGCGAATATTGTGTGAATTCATCGAAAGGAAACGATACTGAGGTTACATCCAATGGTATGAGCCTATCCAACGTCACTTATCTCAGTTCGGCCGAATTATATTTTTAGTGAGTATTTAATTACGTAATATACATACCTGACGATTTCTAAATCTGATGATCTGTAAAAATGTCTATGGCTAGCAAGGAGGTATTACGTGAAAAGGAGAATATTGATGATGGAATTGGATTACCCGATTGGCGTTTAACAATTTGTCTGTTCATCAGTTGGCTTTGTATATTCGTTATCGTCGTTCGTGGAGTTAAAAGTTCTGGCAAGGCTGCTTATTTCACAGCTATATTCCCTTATGTTGTTATGCTCATACTGTTCATCAGAGCTGTTACATTGAATGGCTCGGCCAATGGTATACTTTACTTTATTACTCCCGATTGGAATAAATTATGGACGTCCAGTATATGGTACAATGCAGTGGCACAATGTTTCTTTTCATTGACCGTCTGTTTTGGCGCTGTTGTCATGTTTGCATCTCACAATAAGATTGATCATAACATTTATAGGTCAGTATCGTTTAACATCAATTTTTTGATAAGAGTAATTCTATTGTGCTTCGAGAATGAATAATATTGGTATACTGATTGATCGATTAAACTCTTTTTTTCTTTTTTATTAACCGTTACTTTAAGGGGTGGTATGATTGTTCGTAAAATGATTGTTAATGATTAATTTATAAATTATTAAAGGATTCCGTGATGAAATATTTGACAATCAGATAAATTATTTTCTGACATTTATTCAATATAAAATTAATTATTTTTAGAGATGCAATGATAGTGACAACACTAGATACCTTTACCAGTTTTTTAGCAGGCTGTACGATATTTGGTATTCTTGGTAATTTAAGCTATGAATTAGAAGCTAAAAATATTGGTACAGTAGTACGCGGTGGAACAGGATTGGCATTCATTTCTTATCCAGAAACAATCGTCAAGTTCGATTTTCTACCACAATTCTTCGCTGTTGTCTTCTTCGTAATGATTTTTGTTCTTGGAATTGGCAGCCAAGTTGGACTTACCTCAAGCATAATATCGATCATCAATGATCAATTTCCAAGATGGAAACAGTGGCATATTGCGATTGGAACATGCTTCCTAGAGTTTCTTATTGGATTACTTTACGTTACTCCGGTAATATTATGAAAAAAAAGAATCTTTCATTTTTTTATTGATTTTTTTATAAGTTTTTTTTTCTGACAATATTGTAAATAAAAAGATTTTCAATTTGAAAGATTCTTCGATTCTGTTAATTTTTAATTTTTGTTTGCTTTTCTGTTTTATTTTTTCTTTCTTTTTTGTTTTTTCAATTAGGGTGGACAATACATGGTAACCTTCATAGATTATTATGCCACATCGTTTCTTGCATTCATACCAGCCATTTTTGAAATGATCGCTGTATCTTGGTGTTACGGTAAATGTTTTATAATAAATAATTAAATTATTGCATTTTCGTTTAAATGATAAAATGAATTGTGTTATGAAAAACTTTTTATAGGAATAAATAATTTCCTCGACGACATTGAATTTATGCTAAATCGAAGATTGTCGATTTTTTGGAAAGTCTGTTGGAGTTTTTTAACTCCTGCGATAATTACAGTGATTTTTATTTATAATATGATTAATTTGGAATTATTAACTTACAACAATTTTAATTATCCTGACATAGCTTATGGTAAATATTTAATATATATATATTAATTTTTTTTTATTATTTAGCTGGTTGTTTTTTTATGTTATTAGTTAATTATTAATATTATTTAATATAACTTTATTTTTTTAGTTGTTGGCTGGATTCTTTTTTCTATTGCTGTTTTGCAAATACCTTTATGGATATTAATCGCCATATTTAAAAAGAGACATTTACCTTTTCTTGAGGTAGAACACGATGAAGTATATTTAAATTATTTTATGAAATATGTATAATTTTTATTATATATATATTTTTCTTTTTTTTTTTTAAAGATGATTTCCCAACCATTTAGACCTTCAAAATATTGGTGTCCAATGAATGAAGAGACGAGAAGAAGATGGTTAGAATTTAAAGAACATCGGCGAAAATTGAAAGAAGAGGAAAGCGACAATGAGAACGAAACCATCTTTTATAAATTATTCAAATCTATTACATGTCGGTAGTATTGAAATGAAATGAAATGAAAATTTTTTTTGGTTTCTTTTTTTTTCTCTCTTGTTAATTATTATATCATGAAATTTCATCTTCTTATTTATCGATTAGAATTTAATTCATCGATTTTAATAAGTGTGATAATAATTTTTTTCTTGATTTTAGTGTTATTAATAGAAAGAAAAAACGACATTAATTTATGATTAATTTTACATATGTATGAAATATGTATTTTTATTTGGCTTCGAATATTAGATTTGTACATTAATTCTAACAATATAAAATAGAATATTTATACTAGGAATAGAATATTAGATTATGTTATTAATTCTAACGATATAAAATAAAATAAAGAATTAAATAAATAGCTTCTACGTTATCGATTTACGATTAGACAATGTTTAGAATGATATAAATTTTTTAAAAAATGTAAGTAACAGAAATTAGATATATAATATATAATATAATTAAAATGCTTTAAGAATATAAAACAGAACAAATAAGAACAAGTAAAACACAATAAAATCGTTTATTTAATTATATTTTATCAATTAACAATTCATAATTTCACCAATTTAATAATTAAAATACAATGAAATACAAATGAAAAACAAATTGGAATCAATATAATCGTTATAAACAAAAATAAACATTTCAAAGTTGAAAAACGAATTTCTATTTTTTCTTTTTTTTTTTTAAGTATAATTAACAATTTATTTTTTCTTTTAATAATTTTTTAAGTATTTTTTTTATCATCATAGAATATTTAATCGAAAATGAAAAAGTGTATGAGAAAAGCCTGCTGGTGAGATAAGCAATCATCTCTAATCTCACACATATATATATAGATACATATAATATATACATCAACCTCAATAAAAAAAGTATGTACATTAGATACACACAATCTACTATATAGCCTTTTGGAAGATTTATCGATCATAAGGAAATGACATCGATTGGACATATTGATAAAGTCATAAAGTTATCTGGGTTTTATATACTTTAGGATCTTCGAGACTTAAACATCTATTTAATAGCTTTTTTGTTTTCTTTTTTGCTTTTTTCTTTGCTAAAAATATTTATACTGATAGATACTTAATATCTCTTTATCTTTATAGTTATAGATAATATTTCGTATATTATATAAAAGCATTTTGATATCGATATTTCTTCCCGATATTTGGAAAGATATCGTAATATCTTCCCAATAGTTTCTTATTCGTGTGCAGACAACAACCGTATTAGAACGTTTCAATTAGAAAAAATCAAATTCGTTAAGGTTTTTTCTGTCAGTTTTTTGAAATGTTGAAAAATACGGTGAGTTATGACGGATTTTAAAATGGTTGACGTTTATAAAGTTATTTATAAAAGAGAAAATAAACTTTTAGCTTAATAAATAAAAGTTGAATGTTTTTCGTTTTAATCTCATGTTGTAAGTCATCGAATAATGACGTCATCGTTTGAAATCTTTTTTTAAAACGAACATATATGGTATGTTCGCATCTAAAGAGAGACTTATATAGCAATAAATTTTACGACCGTCGATAAACAGTGTTCAACGATGAGATTTAATTGCCGGAAAGTTATTCGTGATATTATCGTTAACGTGTTCCACGTACTCCATAATTGTTGAGTCAACGAAATAATATAATCAGAGAAAGAGAAATGGGGAGAAAGGGAGGGAGAGAGAGAGAGAGAGTGTGTGTGAGAGAGAGAGAGAGAGAAAGAAAGAATGAGAGTGGAAAAATTTTACTTAAAAAGTAAATTATAAATAATTACATTAAATAATTATAAATTATAAATAACAATATAATAATTATATTGCGCAATGAGTGAATAAATTTCGATAATTTAAAAATAAACAACAAAAATAATTCTATTCTTTTTGTCATCGTTATCTTTGTAATCATTTTTCTTTTCAGGAAAATGGAAACCACGAAGCGAGCTATGACAACCCATCGTTTGAAATTACTAATGAAAGAAACATTCGAAAATTTAGTAATGATCAAAACAAATCTCGAGAATTAGAGGATTTAGAACAAACGCAAGAGAAGGAAACTCAAGGATCTTGGAACAATAGTATTGAATTTTTAATGTCTTGCATTGCTATGTCGGTCGGTTTTGGTAATATCTGGAGATTTCCATTTACTGCTTATAAAAATGGTGGTGGTGCATTTTTAATACCATATGTAATTCTGCTCTTTCTTGTTGGTAAACCATTTTATTTTTTGGAAATGATAATGGGACAATTTTCTGGACGTTCCTCGATTCGTGTTTGGAATGTTTCACCTGCTTTTGTTGGTATCTAATCATTATTTATTTTTTTCTTTTTTTTAATAAATTTCATAATTTTATAATTTATAAAGATATATTATCACATTATTTATATATTGTAAAACATATATATATATATATACATTCATACTAAATAATATTTTGGTACTATAGTATTATAGTATCAATAATTGTATATATTTAAATATTACAATATAAAATAATATAATTTATTAGAAATAAGAATAATATTATTTAATATTAAATAATAATTAATAAAAATTATTAATAATATATTGTGTTTTAAGGCGTTGGCTGGGCTCAGTTCTCTTCAACGATCGTTTTAGCGACTTATTATAGTTCGTTAATGGCATTAACTCTTTACTATTTGATCGCATCATTTTCCATTGAATTACCTTGGGCAAAATGTCTTGAAGAATGGGGAGCATATTGTATCGATTCGTCCAAGAAAAAAAAATATAGTATGATGATCAATGATACATCATTTTCAAAGAAATATTACTACTTCAATAAACTCAACCATACTGTGGATAATCCGATTTACCGAAGCTCTGCTGAACTTTACTTTTTGTAAGTACTTTTTTTTTTCGTATATTCTAATTAAAGTATATAGAAAAAATATTTTTAGCAATTATTTAATAATTATTTTAACAAAAAATTATAATAACTAATTTTATTAAAAAAATAAACAAAAAATATAAAAAATCATTATTAATATTAGAAACACAGTATTACACGAAAAAGACAACATCGACGATGGAATTGGTTTACCAAATTGGAAGTTAACACTTTGTCTGTTTGGGTGTTGGGCTTCAGTTTGCATAGTCATTTTCCAAGGTGCCAAAAGTACAGGGAAGGCATCTTATTTTCTAGCGATTTTTCCTTATATTATTCTAATAGCGTTGCTAATACGTGCTGTAACATTGAATGGTGCTGCCAATGGTATATTATTTTTTATTACCCCGCAATGGGATATGCTGTTAAAACCTAAGGTTTGGTACGCTGCAGTTACCCAATGTTTCTTTTCTTTATCCGTATGTTTTGGTGCTATCGTCACTTATTCGACAAACAATGAATTTAAACATAACATTTATAGGTACGTTGTAATTTGTATAATCTTTTTTATAATCGGGTATGCTTTAATAATTCAATAATATTGTAATTTTCAACATAAATATATCGAATAAATTACTGAAACATTGATTCATTGGCTTATTGCCAATAAAAACTTTTGAGAGGAAAAAATATTATTAGAAAAATTATTTTAAAAATGTCGATATCACTCGTTGACTAATACCGAAATACAATTCTTTTTTATAACAATTAAACATCTTTGTTATAAAACATTTTTTTCCCGCAAGAACAGAGATGCAATGATCATTACGACATTAGACACTATCACCAGCATGATCGCAGGCTGTGCAATCTTTGGAATTCTCGGCAACCTTGCCTACGAAATGGATATTAAGGATATAGGCACAGTGGTAAAAGATGGCACTGGTCTGGCGTTTATTTCCTATCCCGATGCAATAGCTAAATTTGAAGTTTTACCTCAGGTAAATTTTTTGAAGTTTTAGTTTTAATTTACGTTAGTAACGTAAAGACAAATAAAAGGACCTCAATATTTATCTATAACAATTTTTTTTTTTGTAAATCCAGTAAAAAAAAAAAGAAAAAAAAATCAATATTCAATGTCGTCGTTGCAGTTATTTTCCGTTCTCTTCTTTGTCATGATGTTTGTTCTTGGAATTGGTAGTTCTGTGGGTATGACATCGAGTATTTACGTAATCCTGAATGAACAATTTCCGAATCTGAAAACTTGGCAAATTGTTTTGCCATTGTGTTCTCTTGGATTTTTAATTGGAATAATATACGTCACGCCGGTAAAAATAATTTCTCTTAATCTTATCTAAAGATGACGAACAATTTTTTTTCTTTTAATGATTTTGTCTATCTTCAGGGCGGACAATGGGTTCTTGTTTTAGTTGATTATTATGGTACTTCCTTTGTTGTGTTCATTTTAGCTACGTTTGAGATGATTGGTATCATTCATGTATATGGTGAGTCTAAAGACAACTTTGTATTTAGATAATTTTAATATTATTTAGTTATGTATATATATGTACAAATTTATTTTTATTTATATCGTAAATATATAATTATATATATTATATATATAAGAATTGAAATAATGTAACAAATAATTAATTGTTTTAATATAATTTTTAATTAAATAAAATGTTTTAATAAAATTTTTAATTATACTTAATTATTTAATTAAATATACACACAGGATTCGAAAATTTCATTGATGACATAGAATTCATGTTAGACATGAAAGCAAGTATGTTCTGGAAAATTTGTTGGTTCATAATAACGCCCGTTACATTGATCATCATTTTCTTCTATACCGTCGCGAATCTCTCGCCTTTGGTTTATGCTGGCAAAACTTTTCCAACAGCCGCTCATGCGGCTGGTATAATAATACTTTGTATTGGTGTACTACAAATACCAATTTGGATGCTGTTGACTATATTAAAGAACAGGAATTTGCCATTAAAAGAGGTATACTATTAATTGTTTTTGATCTGAAAAAAATTCTTTTATGGATTTTTATGATGATATAATTTTGAAAGACGATAAATAATTAAAAATAGATGAAATCTATGATAAAGATGCGATAAGATTAATTTGAACACTTACTAATTTTCATATCAGGAACGAATTTATATATATATATATATATATATATATATATATATAACATATATATATACACACACACACACATATACATCGTATTTTTGAAGTTTTATTCCATTTTCAATTATGTTACTTCGTATTAAAAATTTTTAATATATATTAATAAGTATGTATATTAACTTAAATATACTACTTATAATTATATTTACAATTGATATATATAGTAAAATTGTACTATGAGTAACATCTTAATATATATCACATTTTTATTTTTTTAATTATAAATCGCGAACTAAAAATTTAATTTTTTTTTTATCTATTTATTTAATACAATACATATAGTAGTATGATATAATAGTATTTAATATAATTATATTGTATTATATACAACATTATAATTAATAATATTACGTTGTAATAAATCATAATTATATAGTATATCCAAAATGTTATATAATATTAATTATTATATTACATAATATAATATTATATGAATACTAACAATAAGTAATACTTTCACATAATACAATTTTTTTTCTAAACATAAAGAAGATTTACTAATATTTATATACATTTACAATTTAAGTAAACTATATTACTTTTTTTTTTACAGATGATTACAAGAGCTTTCCAACCAACGTCCCAATGGGGACCGAAAGAAATGAATTATCGAAGAGAATGGTTAATGTTTAAAGAAAAAAAAATGGAGATTAGAAATAGGAGAAAACAATCAAAATTGTTGCAAATAATTCGAATTGTTTTCAGTTTAGAAGTAAGATAGACACTTCTTTGTTAAAAAAGAAAAAAATTAACATAAAAAATTGTATATATATTCAAGAATAACTCAAGAACGATATAATAATTAATATATATATAAATCTCGATATTTTATATAATAAATAAATTGCTATCGCAAAAATTATAATAGTTATAATCAACAAAGTTAATGAACAATTAAAATCATTTATTATGAAGAAAGAAAACCATTTCTCCGCAATCAAATATTGTCAGTTGTATTTTTGATTTAAATAAAAACTTTATATTGAACATACAAATAATAATAATTGTTCTTTTCTTCTTGTTCTTTTTTCTTTTCTTTCCTTTTTCTTTTTCATTGTCTACCAAACAAAAATCGAATTAATTTCGATCGTCCAATATTAGAATTTCTTTTCAATTCTTTGAAATCTTTCCATTCTTTATATTTTTTCTTATTTTTTGGTCCCCAATTATCTTCCGACATAAATGCCTGCAAAATTACCGTATTATATCACCGTATTAGAAATATATTAAAAATTTTAACAATGATACATAAATATTATAGAAAAAAAATTTACTTACAACAGACAGTGATGTATTTTTATTGTTTATAATTGCAATAATCATCCATATAGGAAGTTGTGCTGAACCAAAAATCAGAAGTATCCAACCAGCAACTAAAAATTAAAAAAAAGAAAAACCCGCTTCACAAAAAAGAAAGAAACAAAACAAAGTACAATATCATAATGTTAATGTTTTTTTTTCAAATTTAAAAAATTGTAACCAAAGAGATAAATAAATGTACCGTACGCAGCATCAGGATAATACTCATCGTTATAGGTCAACGGTGTCATACTAATTAGAAAATATATTAGAATAACAAGCAAAGATATCGGCGTCAAAATACCCCAACAAAGTCTCCAATAAAAGGATGGTCTGGTACCGCACATAAATTCGATGTCGTCAATGAAATTATCGATACCTGAAAGAATGTAAAATGAAAGAAAACAATGAACACTCCCCAATTGAAAATAATTGGATTCATATCACTAAAAGATAACAGTATCCCTAAGGCACGATATACAATAATTATATAATATAATTATACCGTATATCCACGATATCGCAATTACTTCGAACGATGCAAGTATGACTATAATAAACGTTCCGCAAAAATAATCAATTAAGTTGAGGATATATTGTCCACCCTGCAGAGAAAAATAAATATGATAGATACTGAGGATGGGCCAAAAATGTGTTCAACTAAGTGAATCAAAAGTAAAAGTTCTTAGATATAATTAAAAATTAATTATCGATCCTTTTTCATTACTTGTCAAGCTGATTTTTTCTTCAGATAAATATAATTCTAATTGATTTTTAATATCACTTAGGAACTTTTTTTCGATCCAACCGTTATATTAATAAAATAAAAATAAATTAAATAATATATGCCACTTACTGGAGTACAATAAATGATGCTAACCAGAAAGCTAATGAAACAGAAGCAAGCAGATATCTTCCATTGACTGATATGAGGAAATTGATCCTTAATAATACTGATGATGACATTACTAAAGGCAACTATCGTACCGATGCCTAAGACAAAGAGCATTAGAAAGAAAAGAACAGAGAAAAGTTGTTGAGCGGTCGTGAACTTGGCTAATGCTTCAGGATATGAAATAAATGCCAAACCAGTTCCAGCTCTTACTACGTTACTGATATCATCGCTACCAATTTCGTAAGCTAGATTGCCTAATATACCAAATATTGTGGTACCAGCCATTAAACTGGTACAGAGATCCATTGTGGTCACTATCATGCAATCTCTGTTGATAAAATAAATAATATATTAAAAATATTGCAATAATTTAAACTATCGTGTATCGAATGATCTATACTCATGGATCAATTTTCATGATGTAATTGAAAACAGGTATCGCAATGTTATTTTTCTGGTTTTGTATATTAATTTTATTGATATATCTTTAAGATATATATATATATATATATATATATATATAATTATTATTATCAATAAAATCTATATGCAATATATTATACTATAATTTTAAATAAATATTATATCATATAATAATTACATAATAATAATATAGATCGATGAATTGATAAATGAATAGATAAATAGAATCGATATGTACAACATTTATATTTATGTATCAATACATACAGGTATATGTAAGTACATAGGCATAAACACGTATATATATAAAGTCCATTGTTATATGTAACATAAATTTCCGAAAGTATATTATTCAATGCACAATAGTTTACGTAATCTTAGAAAAATATAGATCGAATCGTTAGATGTATGAGTCAAAACTGATTATAGTAATTTCACCTACCTCGATACGTTATGATCAAAGTTATTATAAGACGAATACATGGTGACGGCACCGAAACAAACGCCAAGAGAAAAAAATGATTGTGTAACAGCTGCATACCAGACCGATGGATCAAAGATTTTATTCCATGTTGGTTCGAATAAAAAGATTATACCGTTAACGGCACCATTCAAAGTTACACCTCTTATCAACAGGCAAATCATAATGATGTAAGGAAACAAAGCTAAAAAATAAGAGACCTTTCCACTACTTTTTACACCTTTCGATATTACACCAAAAATAAATAACCAGCTTGCTAATAATGACAATACTAATTTCCAAGATGGTGTTCCTAGTCCGTTGTCTATATTGGTTTCGTTTAGAACTACTTTCCTGAACAAAAATAAATATATTAATGTTTATGTATCAATTTTTGTTATAATAATTAAGATTTTATATATGCCATACATTCTATTACAAATTAAATCAAATAAAAGAACCTAAAGTATAACTCAGCCGAGCTACTTTTATTGCTATTGTTCGTCTGATTCGTCGTCAATGTAGTATCTAAACAAATGTCACCCCAATCGTCCCAACAATAAGACCATGGAAGTACAGATTGAAAACTTGCTATCAAGTAATACATTATCAACGCCATAAGAGCTGAATAATATGTGATTACTCCAAATACTGAAACAGTAACGCCATAGCCAATACCTACAATACATTAATAGTATATTAAAAAAAAATAAATAAATAAATAAATCGCAAGGCTAATTAATTAACTAATTCGATTTTAGAAATTTTATATCACATATTATATTATTTGATTATATTACTATGTCATAATAACCTTTGAAAGCTGGTGATAACGACCAAATATCGATACAAGAACGACTACTAAATTGTCCCAAAATCATTTCCATGTAATAAAGTGGTTTTCCTATTATGAAAAGAACTATTATATAGGGTATTAAGAAGGCTCCACCGCCATTTTCATATGCCGTATATGGAAATCTCCAAATATTTCCAAGGCCAACGGAAAAAGCCACACAAGACATTAAAAATTGTAATTCACTTCCCCATTGAGCTCTCTCTTTCTCTGTTTGATCAGATACCAACACGGTCATTGAAGTCTACAAAAGTACATATGTTCATGCATTAATTAAATTTCATGCTATTAGATAATGATCTATAGATAAATATTAATATTGACAATAGACAATTGTATTTTATACGTAATTGAATAATATATGAAACAAGCCAAAAGTTTTTAGATGGGGCTCAAAGATATCGAAGATTATTGCTTTAAAAATCAATAACACCTTTTTGCGAAATTTGTTTAACTAATCCTTTTCTTTTTCCGATTGTAAAATTATAAGCCCAAAAAGTCCTTTTTTATACACATCTGATTTTTAAATATCACCTAAGAACTTTTGGCTCATCCCGTATTATATTATATTATGCCTCGACAGTAAGTATTTTGTATGTTAAATAAATAACATACATATGTCTTATATAATATATTCATTTATTTTAATTAGACGATCGCTTTCTCGGACTTACCCCAATATCGAGATTATTTCTATTATCTGATACAACAGATAGAGTGTATATACCAGATGTCCTTTCGTTATCGATGTCATTGCTCTATCAAAAATATATTTATTTATTTATTTATTTATCAATTTCTTTCCCTTCTTCTTTAATATACGCATATTTTTATGAAAAAAGTAAAAATATGTAAATTTTACAAATCATTAATAATCGGTTCTGTTATCAGTGTTTCAAAAAAATTATGCAAATTACTCTTTATGCAAATTTCATCACTTAAATTATCTAATTATAGACGATTATATAATTAACTACACTCCATATCTCTTTTTTATTTCTAAAAGATTACATTATTTTTTTTTCCAATAAAAATTAAACATCAAAGAGAATAATTATTAAGAATTATTATCGTACAGTTTAGAACTATCTTATTTATCATTATTGAATTTTATTTAAAATTAGTAACGTTTTCAAGTAAAGCATCCTTTCGTAGACTTGATGTGAATTAAGCTATATAAATATTTATAATCCTATTGAAGATAATATGGATTACTATAAAAACTTGTGTACTTTCCTTTTAAAACGAAAAAAAAAAGAAAAAAGGAAAAAAATTGATAATATTATAAAATGAAAAATAAATCAAAAAAATAATAATAATAAATTTTTTATACAAAAAAATTAAAGAAATGCAGCCAACGATCGCTATATTAGATGCAATATAGAAGTATTAAAACAAAAAATAATAATTAAAATAAAAATAAACAATTTTTATCGTAGCAACACTTTCAATAAATAATAATCTAACAAATAACTCTTGCAGTTCATTCGCGATAAAAGTTACTAAATCTAAAAAATAATTCATTAATAGCTTTTCAAATTTTAATGAGAAATTTCAAAAAGTCCAACATAAATTAGTAATAATTAATATATTGTTTGACAAACCTTAGGCTTAGAATGTCGCATATTGTCTTTTTTATCGTATCAATACAGACAAGATTTTTTACATATACATACACAAACACAAACATAGATACACTATACTTTTCTCGTCTCAAGAGAAAATATAAACACGTCTTTACAGGTTGACGGAGTTAGAGAGACTGCTTGGTAAATCTATTTCAGTAGGTATATTCGCTTTCATTTTAAAAAATGACTGCTACCTCCTTTGTCTGTATTTATCAATACCTATTAGACTCATACTAAGGACGATTATAACATACACACAACATAGATGAGTGTCTCCTATACGTTTGTATATATGTATGCGTTCGTGTGTTGTGTTGTATATTGTATTTATATACGTACGTTTTTATACACATGCAATTTTTATAATGCCAATTTGGATGAAGAAATAATGTTGAATTATTATTTTTTTTTGTTTTGTTTTAATAAATTCTATTCGTTTGATAATGTTACGCGGATAAATCAACACTTCGAAATAATTCTTATCATTCAATTTTTTTTTTTAAATCGAAATCTAAACATTAAAATTATATATAAAATGACAACATTTTTTTAATTTGCTATAAACAAAATTTGTTTACAACTTCGACAAATTTTCTTTTCTCAAACAGATAATTTTTATTCGAAAAAGTCGCCCAATCAGATTTTTAATATTTTCGTTATCTCAATTGATTTTTATAAATCAACATTTCTAAATAAAAAATTTATACAATTCCAAAAATTAAAAAAAAACTTTATTTGTTAAATCAATAATTTTCGTTCTAAAAAGTTTCTTATTTATTCGACCTATTTCTTGCTTTTTTTTTTATTAACTTTTATTTATTTATATATTTTTTTCTAAAGCACATAATATGATCAAATAATCATATCAAATGTTTCGTATTTCAAAAGCCGAGCTTATTAAATAGAATTCAATAATCCTGTTTGTGACATTTCAATATTATCTAAGATAAACTATGCAAACTCTAATTACGGAGGAAAGGATAAACGATAGTGAATTGACATAAAAATTCTTATCGAAATAAATTCTATATTTCATAAATTCTGTTTTAAAGATCAATTTAAATGTTTCAAACGTCGTTTTTCTTAATAATTTTCTCCATCCAATTATCTTATACATGAGATAATACAAATATATTTCTCATTACAACTATTAATTACTTGATAAATATCTAATAATAAAAATTTAATAAATTAATATAGAATATTAAAAAAATAAATAAATAAATAAAATAAAGAAAAATTTATTCAAATGTTTCTTACTTTTTTATATTCCAATAGTTGAACATTTTAGAATTTATTTATAAAAGTTTTATAAGAAATTAATAATTTGATAATTATTGAAAATTGTTTTCGAATTTTTTAATTATCGAAAATGTTAGAATTTATTTATGAAAATTTTCGAAAAACTTTATGATTTAATAATTATTGAAAATTTTAATATTATTTTAATGAAAATTTTCAAAAAAAAATTTTAATTAAACAATTGCAAAAACAAATTGCAAAATTTATTTATGAAAATGTAAGAACAAATGATTAATCTTATATAATAACTATTAATAAGAAATCACTTCTATAGTCACTTGTAGAATCACATGTACAAACATTTTTCTTTTGTATTTGTATTGACAATTTAAATGGATAATCATCTTATTTTTTAAAATAATATATAAAACTCAATATGAGCGACTTTTGTAACGCATCATCTGATTATTTACATCTTATATCATGTACGTATACATATCTTAATCTAATTCATATATGTATTATTTAAAGTATTTTCCAATTAGACCTCTGGAAGGTAGAAATTTTTTTTCAAAAATGAAATTTTTCCACTTTATTCTCGTCGCAGGATCATTAGGTCCCCACTTTTTTTCTGAAGGTCTTAAAGCCGCTTTTATTGTCTAAGATAATTAGAATATATTAGAAATTTTCATTAATTTTATCTATCTATTAATTTTTTTTCATACTTACATCGTTGATTGACGTTGACATATTTTGAATTAATACGTAAATAAACCATGCTATTATTAAACCGATACCAATGAATACTAGGAACCATCCGATACCTAAAATAATTTATTTAAATTAATTCATTATATTTAATTGGGATATTTCCATTAAATAATTATACTTGTACGAACCATAAGCATAATTTGGAAAATTCATGCCATCGTAAGTTGGTGGTCGATAAGAAACGATCGTGTAAATTAATATAACTATCATTAATACTGGAGTAATAACTGACCAACACATTCGCCAATAAAAAGTTGGTTTTGTTCCTAACATAAACTCAATATCATTTAAAAAATTTGATAAACCATAGATCCAAAAGATCGTGATCATTTCAAGTACACCAATGATAATAGCAACGAATGTTCCACCATAATAATCGACCAAAGTAACGAGCCACTGTCCGCCCTAAATAAACAAATATTAATAATTTAATTATATATTATATAATATACATATACATATTATATAAAAATAAATTTAAATACCGGAGTGATGTAAACAAGGCCAATAAAATAGCCAATGATACTGATAATTAAAACCAAGATCCATTGGCGTACTTTTGGGAAATGATCGCTAAGTATACAAAATATGGCGCCGCATAGAGCAACAGCACTTCCAGTACCAAGGACAAACATCATAATGAAAAAAAAGATTGCGAAAATTTGTGGTACAACGTCGAATCTAGCTAAGGCTTCTGGGTAAGAGATAAATGCCAGACCAGTTCCACCTCTTACTACTTTGGATATATCACTACTACCCATTTCGTGCGCTAAGTTCCCAAGAATACCAAAAATTGTACAGCCAGCGATTAGACTGGTAAATGTGTCTAATGTAGTTACTATCATCACATCCCTTTCATAATAAAAATTCAGTTATATAACTCATAATATTCAGTTATATAAATATAGGATGTCTCTGTTGTGAAATATCTTTGAGATAATAAAACTTATATTGTAATGTATAAATACCTGTTAACACTATGACCAAAAGTATTGTACGAGGAATAAGTCAATATTGGTCCAAAGCAAACGGATAAGGAAAAGAAACATTGAGTTATAGCTGAATACCAAACATTTGGATTCCACAACATATCCCATTTTGGTGTAACGAAAAATAAAATTCCATCTAGAGCACCTTCAAGAGTTACTGACCTTACCAATAATACTATCATCACTATGTAAGGAAAAATTGCTAAAAAGTATACAGCTTTTCCTGTACTCTTAACGCCACGACAAAGAACACCGAATATACAAAGCCAACTGACGAATAAACAAATCGCAAGTTCCCATGATGGTGTCCCGATACCATTTTCTATAGTATCGTATTCTTTTAGAACGATTTTTCTAAAAATTAAAAAAAGAAGATTAAAGAAATAGAATATATAGTTTAACGTTGAAAGAAAAATTTACTTGTTAAATAGATAATTAAATTTTTCGATTAAATTAGATCAAATATATGCTTATTCACCTGAAATATAATTCCGCTGAACTTTGAACTATAGTGGTTTCATTGATCGACGTACCATTAGAAATCGCATCGAAACATTGTCCTTGCCATTCTTCACGGCATAACGACCAAGGTAGTACCGATTGGAAACTTGCTACCAAGTAATAGATAGTCAAGGCCATCAAGCTAGAATAATACGACACTACGGCGAATGCCGCGAAAGCTTGTCCATATCCTAATCCTAAAAGTGATATCGATTTTATATTATATCGATATTTCTATATGAAATTGAATATCATGATTTAGAATATACAATAATTAATTATTATTTATTAAAATTAAACGTTCATTATTATGAACGAGAATATATTGATTGAGATTAGGAATTGAAAAAAATCAAAAATCATGATTTTGGATTAATTATTATTAATTAATATAAATATTTTATCGGCTATATGATATAAGATTGAAGATCACGATTATGAATTAAATATGATTAAATTAAATTGAATATTTAATCGTATTTGACTTTTTGATTAATTATTATCAATTATAATTAATATTTTAACCAAGCTGAAAATAAGAATAAGAAAAAATTAAGATCTTTTTCAGAATTAACAAGAACCTTTCATGGCTGGTACCATTTCCCATGTCTTCGCACAAGATTTGTTTGTAAACTGACCCAACAATCCTTCCAAATAATAAAATGGTTTACCAATAAAAAATAGAACAATAATATAAGGTATCAAAAATGCACCGCCACCGTTTTCATATGCAGTGAATGGAAATCTCCAAACATTTCCAAGGCCGACCGACGTGGCTATGCAAGCCATTAAAAAATCTAATCCACCACCCCATGCTTCTCTTTGGATTTCGATCTAAAAAAAATATATAATGCATTGTTAATATAATAAAATAAGATGAAAAGAAAAGTAAGTATTAAAAACAATCGATGATATTTAAAAAAGAAGCGTTTTTTAAATTAATTAATTAATTAATAATAATAATAATAATAATAATAATAATAATAATAATAATAATAACAATAACAATAATAATAATACTGTTTCTCAATTTTTTATCTTTATATAAGATTGCTTTTTTTTGTCAAAAAAATTTCTATAAATGTAACATACATTTACCGTATTAGGAATATCAATGGTATATTTTTCGAGATCAGAACGATCATTAATTTTCTGATTAGTACTACCACTTTTTCTATCCTTCGATTCAATATTTTCCAATTGAAAAGCTTCATTAACAAAACCGCTTGTACTCTAGAAAAAGAAAAGGAAATATTCTAACATTATAGAAAAAAGAAAATAATTTCGAATTCCATAAAAGTACAATAAGGTGTGTAAACTTACGTGTTTCTCCTCGTCCGACACTAATTTTCCCATTTCGATAAATATATATTTTAATTTATCTTAATACTACAAATATATATATATATATATTTCTTTTTTCTCAAATCTCATTGTTTCAAATTAGATAAAAATTAATTTTCTAACAATTTCGATTCACTGATACACATCATTCTTTTTTTTTTAATTTTTGTTTTGTTTTGCTTTAATACATACGAAAGCCCGCAATTGATATGTACTTTAACACGCTTCAAAACGGTTTGAAATGAAAATATTAAATTTTAACTGTTTTAATCTCCCCTCCCCCTCTCTCCTCCTCTCTCTCCCTCCCTCACCCTTCCTCTCCTTCCCCCCACTCTCTCTCTCTCTCTCTTTCTCTCTCTCTCTCTCTCTCTTTCTCTCTCTCTCTTTCTCTCTCTCTCTCTCTCTCTTTCTTATTTCCTCCTGAGTTTATAACAGTGATAGTTATTGCAGTATACAGAATAGATTATATACTACAACCTCTTAGAATATTCAACCTCGTTTTTCATACTTCGCACACGAGGACATCGTGCTCGAGAATGCAGAAACAAATAATTACTGACAGAGTCGTATCGTTCCTATCTCTTTTATAAGTTTCATGAGTTAAGAGCTACAATGAAGGAATAACAGTAACATCATACATCGATCTCTCTCTCTCTCTCTCTCTTTCTCTCTCTGTCTCTCTCTCTCTGTCTCTCTCTCTCTGTCTATCTGTCTGTCTATCTATCACTCTATTTTTTGTTTTCTTGATGACGACAACATTGGAATATAGAATAATCGCATAATTACAATTTTAAATAAAAATGAAATAAACATTTTAAAACTAATAAAAAAAAATAATAAAAGTAAAATGTCAAAATCATTTTTCATTAATAATAATAACAGTGTTAATTGTTTTTTATCGACAGTTATTAAATTAATTAATTATTGACAAATAAATAGATGAAACTTTAGATTTTTATAATCGAGACAAAATTGATATAAACATATAACTGCTTAAGTGTATAAATAAAAAAAATATATTAAGAATATTTTTAATGTATATATATATATATATATACATTAATATATATATATACGTATATATATAAATAATATATATGTATGTATATATATATATATATATATATATATATATATATCGAGATAATAATGGTTCATTTAATACGTTGCGTATATAAGTAATGTTTTCTCAGTTATTTTTTAATCACTGTATCCTGACAATTTTGCAATTTATGTTATTGTTGAAAATGTTTATATTGGAAGCTCTTGTTTAATTATAAATAAATATAATTTTTAAATATAATATTTATACAAACATAATTTTTATATATAATTTTTATCTCACACACACATATATATATATATATATACACACATACATAAATATATAAATATATAAATACATACATACACAGGAGTACATTTCCAGTTGTTTTATCTTCTTTTTAAAATCCAACGAACGAGGTCAGATTAAGGTCATAAAACAATAAAAGCATATTTGTAAGATAATACCAAATAATCCATGATAAAATTTAGAGGTAACGTCTAAAGCCTTAGAATATTAAATGCATATCAAAACTGTAATAAAATGAATTAAATTGTAGCTATATAATGCGACGATGCAGACAGAAAACTAACTATTATTAGATAAAATAAAGCCAGAAAATATAAAATATAATATGATATATATATATATCATATATCATGTATATATATTATTTATATATAATAATTATTATTATCATAATTCATAAATAACAATAATTATATATAATTGTTTAACAAGATTATTTACTTTTAAATTATAAAAATTAATTAATTATCGAATAAATTTAATCTTATTTTTACATGTACATACAAATGTATTTACATAAATGTGAAATATGCGTATATGTTTTTAAATCATCATCATCATCATTGTAATTTTGCTCGTTTACTATTCTACTAAATTTTTGTCATCTATTCTAAAGATGAAGTACAGTCATATTACATATGTTATTTCATGAAAAAAAAAAAAAAAAAAAAAGAAAAATTCCAGGAAATGTCAAATCTGTATATACAGGATGTTCAAAAAGTCGCAAGGTATTCATTTCAGTGACACAATGAATGTTTTTTTTATGGCACAGAAATATGTATTTTTGGTGTAAATTTACGTATTTGGAAAGAAAAGAAATAATAAATTAATATTTCAAATATTATAAATTATATAAATTATTAATAAATTAATTATATAAATTATTATTATTATTATTATTATTATATAAAAATATATTTATAAAAATAAATACTTATATTTTTGTTATAGCTTAACCTGTTTCTTTTTTTTTAATTCCCATCATTTTTCAAAATAAATAGTAACTCTTTTTGGGACAACTTGTATATGCATACGACGTTTTATGTCAGGTAATATAATTCATAAGATTTCTTTCGAAAATCGTCAGAACAATATAATAAGCTTATTAGCGTGTTATGACGTCATATGTGAGCGAGTTATGTATCAACAAACAAAATGTAAGTAATTTGTATTTTCAATAAGTATGAAAATTTTATTAACGATGATAAAGAAAATTTTTTTTTAAGAAAAATTAATTTATTGTTTTTTATAATAATAATAATAATAATAATAATAATAATAATAATAATAATAATATAGTGTTATATTATTTATCTTTTCTTAAGTTTTTAGTTTTTTGTAATTTTATTCAAAAGACTTGCCGTGTATCCTAAATCGATATATACACGTGTATTTTTCATTACCCCAATTTGATAATATTTCTAGCATGATATTTTTAAAAGGAACATTTGATAGTTCACGTTTCTATAAAAACAAAATTCGAATGTTAATAACAAAAAATAGTGTATGTAATATATATATATATCTATGTATATTTACTTTATGATTAGACTTACGCTAATAGGAAATGTTTGCGTTGGTGATCCTTGAATATTGTACTCGAATGTATCAATTGGTATGTATTGATTTCTGAAATAACCCTGCATAAGAAAAATTATAATTTTTATTTGTTAATAAGGATAAGTAATCAAATAAATAAAAAATTCATTTAAAAAGTTTATTATTTAATATATTTTATTTAATATATTTATTAATAAATATATTAAATGATTATATTTATTATTAAATATATTAAATGATGTTATTATTTAATTTATTTTATTTAATATACTTATTAATAAATATATTAAATGATTTTACAAAATTATTATAAAATATGATACTTGAATGATAAAAAATTGATATTAATAAATTATTACAAAGTACGATATAATCTGGTATAAAAGAAAAAATAAATAAAAAATTAAATTAAGAAATTAAAAATCAAACAAAATATCTGAAATAATGAAAAATAAAAATTAAAAATTACATATTAAAAATTAATATATTACAAATTTTTTTTCGGCAAAATATCAAAATAACAAAAGAAGAAGAATTAAATAAAAAAAAGATAACTTACGAAGACAATAAATTTTCTTGGCGCCGAATCGATTTTCCCCGTTAAGGACATACTAACTGGTATATGTTCCATAGTCACGTGACTGATTGTAGCGAAAATAGCCAACTCTAACACAATTTTTCCATGAGAACCACGAAAGGCCCAACATTCTCCTGCTTGACTCCAAGGCTGTAAAATATTATAAGATCAAAAATTTCTTCGGGGAAAAAAAAAAAATTACATATTTAGATTTATGTTATCCTTATCTTGTTTATTCACCTGTATTACTTTCCGAGGCGTGAAATAATTTGGCCGCCAAATTGGAATGCCAAAGAAATAATACTGAGTACTCTTCGATTCAAAATATGATTCTGTATCTGGCGTTGATATCACTGAACCACCGACTGATTCTGACACAAAATCAGCCATTTCTAAATCTAATCAAACATATATTCAATAAAATATCTAAACATATATATATATATATATATGTATATATATATATATATATATATACATATATATATATAATAATTTTATTAAAAAAAAGTGAGGTTACGTGTTTTTCTCAAGGGTGAATGAATGCTGCTTAATTCTGCATTCTGCGAAAAAGAGAAAATATATTAATAAATTATAAAAATAATTTGCACGCCCAAAATTACTTATTATATTAATATTAATTTTTCTTTCTTGTAATTTGTTACTTAATTCCATTCATATGAACCATTTTTTGCATCATCATGTCGAGATTAAAAGTCTTCATTTTTAACTTTGATATTTCTTCTTTCAATAATACCGTATCGGCTTTTGAACGATCAGAAATGGCAAGAATTCCAACATTTGATTTCCTTGAATCTTTATCTTTATTGTATTCTTTGCAAGTAGCCGAATTAATATTGCCATTAAGTAATAAATATATTAATGATATACCTACATACATGAATGAGAAACAAATAATAAATTGTATATAAATAAATTTTACTATATATATCTAATATCAAATAATTATTATGGGTGTATATGTAATATAAATTATATAATATATAATATATATAATGTTTATATAATTTGTTATATAATAATATATTGGCAAAAAGAAAAATTTGTTTAATTACCTGCTCCAATTGCCATAAAATAAATAATTCGTAATATTGGACGTGATACTTGATAACTAAGTCGACAAATGTGTCTAACCTTATAAAGAAACCATAAATCAAAAATCATTAATTTTACGAGAGTCTGACTTGTACCTGTAGGTAAATAAAAATTTCGAATGGATTCATATTCTCAATTAAAACAGTATTTTAAACGATATATAAATAGAATTTTTAATACCATTCGTTTTTTTGTAAGAATTTTTCTTAATAGCTATATCTCCTTTAACTCGTGACATTACTATAATTATAATACAGATAACGAAGACAAGTTTACTCTAATTTAAACGATTTTTGAATTTAAACGATTTATGTTTCTTTGAATTATCAAATTATACAGAAATGAATGTATGAAAAGAAAGTTATTTCTACTTGTATCGCCATCTGGTATAATTTAATAAAGACTCGTAACCTACAACTGGTAATATAGGAATCTGTTGTTATCAGTAATTATTATGTTAAATTAATTTATATTGTTGACGATCGGTAAGTTAAATTATAAATTGTATTCATGAATCGAATGTCATCTTGATCGTTATTAATGTTTCTTGAAATTGCACTATTTTTAATTATTCGAATGTAACGTTAAGTGATGAAAAATTTATTGTACATTGACAATTTGTGACGTAATAACCACTTGATTGATATCACTGTTCCACAAAGTGAGATCTATTCGTAAGAATTATTATTATACTTTCTCTAGTAGATTCTTGTATAATTGAAATGATGACAAATTAGAAAATGTCGTGTAATACGTGTCAAACGAAGTTTTCTTTCTTTAAAAAGGAAGTAAGCAATTAAATTCTTTAATCTTTGTTATATCTTTATAGGTTATGTTGTAATTTATGTAGTAACATCTTTTCTATACGATTTACTTTCAATTCACAGTTTTTATAAAAAATAACGAATAAATATAGTTAGCGTTTATATGATTACAATACTTTTTAGCATGCTTGTCCTACTTGTGGTTTCTCGCATTGTAGCAAGTGTCTAAAATATCAACATAATGTACCAACTAAAACAGTAAAGAAGATCTGTGGACGTTGTTACCACAAGAATAAATCTATAAATAAATTAAGTAACAATATGGAATCTCCATCTTCTGATTCTTCAGAGGCTCCTTTAGCTCCAATTGACATTGTAAGGAAGTAAGTATTGGTACAAAGACAAATAGATTGTCAGAATAAAATAATACATTTCTATTTATTTCAGATTGGATTCTTTAGAAAATCCAGCTAAGCCTCCTATCGTTATGTACACTCACGCGAATCATTGGGATAAATTTAAAACTGGTATGGAGCCTGCCGATCAAGAAATAGTAGATCGATTGAGAAAATTGAAAGGAGAAGATAATAAAGTACGACTTCCTAGCATAGAAGAGATCAAGAGAAGGTTGGCAATATTGAAAGACGAAGAACCCGAAGAGAAAACCATAAATGTAAGATTATAATCAGCAAGAACAAACTTCAATATTTAAATAAAATAAAAATATAACTTGGAAAATTATTTGTAGATTCATCAGGTAGATAGCAGAACGGATCAAGAGAAAACTGACGATTTAATAAAAGAATATCTTGAAAGACTTAAATTATCTTCGAAAAGCAATGCCGATAAAGAAATTGAAGCACGACTGCGAGCGCTACAAGATATTAATAATTCTAAATCTGTGAGAAAATATAATTAAATCATTACTTTTTATTGAATATTAAATATCAATCATAATGTATACGATATTTTAGAACTCCAGTCAAAGTCATAGTTGTAATCACTTTGATGACGAAGACGAACATGCTGTGACGAAGAAAATCATTGAAAAAGCAATGGCTGAAGTAGCTCTCGAACAAAAATATGATGACTTAGATGAACTTGAAGAAATGGAAGTAGAGGTACGCATGAAAAAAATTTTTAATATAATATACTCTATAATCGCTTAAAATATTATATTTTCTTTTTTTAAAGACTGGAACTCCAAACGATGACGAAGATGAAAAACCTTCCTGCGTGATGTGCGATCAAACGGTTGATTTAATGAAATGCAAAGGGTGCAGTGGTGATCTTTACTGTTCACTATGTTTCGAAGATAACCACGATGACTTTGAAATGAAAAAGCACAAAAAAGTGCCTTTTAAGCCTACCAACGGGATAATTCCAGAATAAATATTTTACGAAATATTAATCGCATAAAGCAAAACATTGGTCTCTTTGATATTTGGGACGCTTTTGATATTCTATGCACGTTCAATATCACTTTCTCGTCATTTTTAATAACTTTAATATTACAATATTATATTTTAAACTATAATAAATGCTTAAACATTATCAGTCAGCAAGAAATCATATGATGTGACTTTGGATGTAACGTAGTCTTTCATTAATATTTTTAAAAATGGTCGGAAAAGAAAAATATACTTTGATTTCTATAGTCAATTATTATTTCGCATAATTTAGAAACAAGTGCACTTTTAAATGTAGTATGTTTTATGCTACACATACTGCGAACAGTAAGTGTTCAATAAGTAGATTCATAGAGTTTTTGCAGGTTATTTATAGAAAAAGCTTTAACATAGAACAAAGATTTCCATAAGCCAAAAAATTTAAATAGTAGTAAATTTATACATATAAAAAAAATTATAACCATGTGGTAAACTAAAATTGCACAACTATTCTAATAAATTAACTTATTACTACAGTAAACATTTTACAAATCACTAAAAAGAAAAAGAAAGAGAGATAGATAATTAACAATTCCAATAATTTTCATACTAATTAATGCAAACTTGAATATCTTTGATCCAATATACTATGTATTAATGTACTATATAAGTATTGCAGATGTACTTTAAAAAAAAGAAAACGAAAAAAAGAGATCTACTTTGCAAACAAGTATTTTTTTATACTTATTTCAAACTTTTAATATATGAAAAACAATACTTGGTTTGCTTTTTGAAATATTTATGATTACTGTACATATTATGTATATTTCTATTATGTAAGATTTCATCAAAATGATTACATAAAAATAGTGATAATTATTACCATTATAAGGAACTTTCTTTACTAAAATATTATTAAACATAAAAAAATATATATGTACACACACACACACACACACACACACAATAATAGCTTGCTTTAATATTTTGAAAATTTGAAATTTTGTCAAATAAGATATATTAGAAGCGTATATATATTTTTTTTTATTTCTTAGAAACCAAACCTCAATAAAATAAATATTAATTTGAAAACAAAAAAACCAAAAGGAATAATAATTATAGTAATTTTTTTATATAGTTATAAATTTTTAGGCGATGATCATTTTCGCATTTAATCAATCTCATTCACAATTCTGATATGCGATCATCGTTTATTTCCACCAAATTAAATGTACCAGATAGATAAATCCTATAAGTAGTTTCTCACAAATTGTGAAAACTTCGGGAATCATCGGCTATATTCGACTATATTCGACGTGTTTGATTGGGAATCACGGGATTCCCCAAAGGAAGAAGAAGAAGAAGAAGAAAGAAGAAAGAACAGAGACGACGTTCGAGCTCAGGCGTCGCGACGCAAAAACATTTACTTCTAACAGTCTAAGCACTGCTTACTATTTTTAGATCTGTCGTTTCGCTTGTCCATGCCAAGCTTTCAAATCGTACGACGGCGTTACGAATCAGCTTCGAAAAATAATTCGTCGAATTGTTACATATATATATTAAATACCAATTTTCCATTTTATTAAATCATCTTTTTTCTTTTTTTTGGAGAATCCCCTTCAATGATATCAAATTTAGATTACAAAATAAAATCTCGAAATGAGAAATAAAAATAACACACATATGTACATATATAACCAAAATAGATACATATGTATATAACTCAACATATTACAAATGATTAATCTAAATTAAAATATAAATCATCTTATTTTTAATCATTCAATTATTCTTCTACATCTTCTAAAAACACATCGCTTAATATTTATGAAATTTTTTAAGTTTAATTCTAGACTTTACATCATTTAAGATGATTTTATGCTTTTTAATATTTGGATACTAATTAATTATTAGTATTATTCAACTTTTTTTTCTTTTTTACTAATATGTCTATATTATTTCCTTTACATTTTTATAAAGTGTACGAACACGTGGTACGAATGTTTAAAACATAGGCGGCCATTTTAAATATTTCTCTCATATGGTAAAAAAATATTAACCTTTTTCAAAAAATTAAATAAAAATTTTCTAATGACTATAAATCGAATAATACGAAAAAAAGAAGAACGTCTTTCATTTCGTTATTTAATAAT
>NC_140818.1:2390000-2480000 GCF_050613455.1 Vespa mandarinia | reverse complement strand
ACGAGAGTTTCCGGTATACTGTTTGACTTGTTCAGCAAGAGAATCTACTTCTTTTTGTACCAAAGCTACTCTCTCAAGAGGATCTTTAGGTGGTGCAGGTTTTGGTATAGGTTTAGATGCCTCTTGTTGTTGCGCTTGTTGACCAGCTGCCTGTTGCTGCGAATGTAAATTTGGATCCTGTTGCTGATGCACTCTCTGTCGAGACTGATGATGTTCTTGCGGTTGAGAGTCGAATTGATGTCTTTGTGGTTGTTGCTCGTGTCGTTGTCTCTCGTTATATTGTTGCTGTTGTTTAGGTTGTTGATAATTCGGTGATTGCTGAGTACGACGTGTCGGTGAATGATCGAAAGATGGGTGTGGCTGATAGAAAGATTCTTGGAAATGTGGTCGCCATTGTCTAGACCCGAAACCTAGATTGAAAGGAGACGATTTGGAGAAATGTGATGAATTTTGAAATTGCGGTGGCGATTGTTGTCTTTGGAAAGGCGCATGGGCATTCTTCGAGATTACTGGCTCATCACGTCCTTCTACAAATATTGGTATATGCCTAACGTTGCTTTGTGGTTGCTGAGTTGGCTGTGAAGGTGGTGGTGGCGATGACTGCTGCTGAGAAGGAGAAGATTGCTGATTGTGCTGTGGCGTTATGTCGACTCTAGAAACGAAACGCTGTCCCGGCTGTGGCTGAGGCTTATCTTGCTCATGCGAACTTTGCTGAACGTTCGTTTGTTGTCTGTTCTCTGGTGGCGCTGACATCGAACGTTGTCCACGTGCATCCTTCTCAGAATTCTCCATATTGTCGCGATGATGTTGACCAATGTCAACGGTATTACGTAAACCGTATTGTGGAATAGGATTTCTTCTATCTTCCCTGTGCGATTCTTTATATTGTGAACGACCAGATGAGAATGAAGATTCTGGTTCACCGTGCGAACTAACGCCACTTGCACCACTCGCGGCGCTAGTAGCACTACTACCACTAGCTTGACTCCTGGCGTCCTCGTCTGGATAATTTGGATAACTACTACTGCTACCTCCGTTTCCTGAACCTCGACGTTGATTATTATGCGTAGATCCTCGGAATGGTATATCACCCCAAGGAGGTCCTAAAAGATGATCTGCGAACTCTGGATGTCGAGCAGCTAGGTCGTCCAAATGTGCTCGTATGTCAGTACGTCGACCAAAATCGTCGTCGTCGTCGAATGGAAAGCCCTAGAACATGAAAAAACAAATATTTCGATACCGATTCTTTTTTAAAACACAACAAAAGTCATATTAATACATTTCGTAAAAAATGACTCATTAGATCTCATTCGTTAAATGGCACACGATTCTTAATAATTGAGGTTACGAAATATACGTGCACATCTAATTTTGTTAAACTCTAAATAAGGAAAGTGCATAACTATGCACGTGTTCTATCAAGCAGTACTGTTACAATCCTTTAACATGACATGATATTTATATTATTATTTCGAAAGATATATACATATGTATATATATGTATGTATATACATGTATGATAGAAAAGCGTGGATTTCAATCATAAATTCTGTTAGTTAACACATTAAAATGTAATCGAAAAAATGTAAAAATTACTAAGGAAATGTAAAATTGCTTTTGTATATCGACCATCCTTGAAAACTTTTGTTTTTATTTTTACTGTTTTTCTTTTTATTTTTTTTATTTTTTAATGAGCATTGGGTTTAAATGGGTTGAGCAATGAAAATTACCAAAACTATTTGCATATTAAAAGGAAGAGAATGCAATTTCGGACTGCTAAAATATATCGCGTGTGACTCAACACTAAATATAACATCGAAGATTTTATATGATGCGTGTCGACGAAAATTTGTCGGAATTTGCCTAATTTCGAAATTAACTGAAGGTCTCAGAAAATTGCAGATAATCGTGAAACATTTTCATTGAAATATATATGTCCGCTACCTTTTCTCTCTTTTGCTGTATATTACATGAAAAAAAAAAAAATAAAAAAAAAATTGAAAGGAATTAAAGAAATAACAAAATTTAAGTTTTACAAAAATGGAAAAGAGAAAAAATGGAGAAAATGGAATTTTAAAAAATTGAAAAAATGAACAAATGTAATTGAAAAAAAATTAAAAGAAATAAAAAAAATCAAATGAAAAAATTCCTTTCTTGTTTTTTAATAATTTTTTTTTTCTTTTTTTTTTTATTTCGATACATTTTTCAATCAAATCGGAAGTAATAATGGCGAGAAAAAAAATTAGTAGGTCGAAAGTTTTGATTATGCAAACGAAATTACATTTTTAGCTTCTATTCAGAATCAGCGATAATATACTCGCATTCCATGCCTTATAAGAGACTAAAATGATTTCACTGTGACTTTTGTCGAACTGTTTATCTATACTATAGTATATTATGACGTCAGTGAAAACGTGTGTAGGAAGAATGCAATAACCACTTATACGATAATCCCTGAGTCTCCATTATTTATATACGGATTGGACATTGAAAAATGGAAAGAAAGAGGAAAAATATATATATATTTTCGAAAAACAGCTATACGAGATAAATCAGAATCCGCCGTTTACCAATGTTTTCAGTTCTTCTGTTTACGTTTCATGGAAAAAAAATTAAAGTAAATTAAATCAAATTAAACACGTAAATTACTAAACACGTAAATCTGGGTGAATGTCGTCGCTCTTTTGGCATAATGATTATTCTAACTAGAAAACTACGTGGCCGTCCTTGGACAACAATTTGATTTAACCTCGAAAAATATAAGAGAAATAAAAAAAAAAGACACAGTGTAAGTATAAGATACGTTTCCTTTTTTAAACACCTTAATTTTCTAGTAATTTTGGATTTTATTAAAATTACTTCGAAGAATATGACTATATAAATTAGTAATTTTCCAAAGAATTTTCTTTGATAATGATTAGTGATTGATAATAGAATTTATCGTCTATCTGTTCGAATAATTTCGAGCGAATGCATGACGCGCATTCTTTTGTAATTACTATCATTATGTAACATTACGTCATGTTAAGAATTGAAACATGACTTCTTTATTGACTTTCAATGTTTCTCTATGGGACCATATTATATAATATAGTATATACATAATTATTGTCATATATAAGCTTGAAAAATAATTAATATTGTTATTAACAACAATATGCATATATATCGATAGATTTATAGTATTCTAACAATAGTAAGAGAAACTAAAAGAGTTAATGTCTATTATATTTCAAAATTGCCTTGGGCACTCGACAAATAAGCATTAAAAGAAATATTCCAGAAAATAGAAAATTTTCCCAATATATTCAAGAAAAAGATAATATGATTAGAATGCTCCATAATCCTCTATTGCTTGTTACTATGAATGATCCACTTTAGCCTCTCCTCCCTTCCAAACGAAAAGAAAAGAAGAAAAGAAAAAAAAAAGAATAAAATAGAAAAAGATAGAGAGAGAGAGAGAGAGAGAGAGAGAGAGAGAGAGAGAGAGAGAGAGAAGCATAACGCATCTCTACCTTCGATAATCGTAGTTCCCTATTTTTAGTGCAACGTTGCCAGTTGTTTCTCTCTCTCTCTCTCTCTTTAACTCTTCCATTCCCTCCTCCACTCAACCCTTCACCTTGCGCATAAATTTGCCATGTTGCCATAAAACACGTTAAATGACAGTGTATCAGAGGAAGAAGACAGCAATCGGCAAGTCGTCGCGCACGTCTCGTGTCTACGTGTATAACTTTTTTCTTTTTCTTTTTTCACATTTAAAAAAAATTCGGTCGTGTATATATTAAAATGTTAATATTTCGTATTATACGTAGGTACATCCATGTGTTCATTCTTTTTATATATATACATTTTTATTATACATTTGAACGATCTAAAATATATTAAATTCGAAGCAATATTAATTTCTTTATGAAAAGTGAAACAAGCATACATCACAATTTTATTTTGCATTTTCTCTTTTACCGATTTCCAGCCGACATATTGCCACCACGTAATTCTACCCGTTAAACTATCTCTTTTTTTTCTCATATTAAAAATATAGAAAGAGAGAATTACACAAATGCTCAACGTTACACAAAGTAATCATATCTTTGACCATATTATTATTACTACTATTAGTTATAACAAGTTTAATTAGTAATTTGAAAAAATTGATTATTCCTTTTCGAGATTTTCTATAATTAATTTCTTTTTGCTAATTAGAACTATAAAAATCACCAGAAAGTGTAATTGGTTTTTAAAATCATCTGTGAAACACTTGATCAATTTAGAAACATTTGGCTCGTCCTGTAATATTACTACTACTACCATTACTACTACTATTACTACTACTATATATACTAAATATACTCGCGCGTGACAACACAGTAGTCTCTGTCTCTCCTGAAAGCGTTTATCATAAAACCGGTTTCTTCATCTTTATTTTTTTTTCTTTTTTTTTATGTGCGAAAAGCAAAAGGGACACATTCGATTAGATCACGAACAAAAATATCACCTTATCGTTCACGTTCTTTTATTTTCGATATCGATGATGTCGTACACAGGTATTATTGCTTTAATTGTGTGTGTGTGTGTGTATGCGCTCGACTCTGCTGGTACCGATCAACTAATTCCTGGAATCGTTATAGGAAAAAAGCCAAAGCGAATAAAAAGAAATACACAACACACGTGGATGATTACGCTCGTTTTTTGTTTCCGCTACTAACTTCTAAGCCGTTAATGTGCCGTCATCTCTGTCTCTTTGCCTTATATGGATCACTCGAATGCTCGACAGATGACGCGCCAAACACGAAAGTGACCGATTGAATTATTCGACACGCTTGTTGGTCACGTGCCGATGGAATAGCACAATAATTATTATTCTTTTCTTTCTTACTTTTTTTTTATTCTTTCTTTCGAATTTACTTCTCTCCCTTCTTTCTCCCTCTCTCTGTACTAGTTTAGAAAAGAGAGAGAGAGAGAGAGAGAAAGAGAGAGAGAGAGAAAGCTAAGTAAAGAAAGAAAAAAGAAAGAAAGAGAAAATATTAAGTTCACTAAAAAGTCGTGCAATACAATTTTTTTTCTTTTTTTAAATAAAACTTTTTATAATGGAGATAAAACAAAAAATAAATATATTTAAAATGAAAATAATGATGAAATTTTTTTGTTAGTAAACCTAAATATACTTTTAAGTAGATATAAATCATATGGAACCTTAAAATATGTTCACGATTAAAATGAACGAATCAACTAATCGCGTTCGATATTCTATATGCATTTTTTTTTTTTTAAGCCAGCCAATATCGTGCAAAAACGGTTGCCTTAGCAAAAGTGATAATCGACAAGGAAAAGCAGAGCAACATGAATAATATTAATCCACTTACGGCACTCGTACGAACGATCCTGGCACCGATCGAGGATGATCAAGAAGAAGAAATCGATCGAACCAAAGAGAAGACTGTTCAAAGGAAGGAAACATAGCGCGATAGTCTAAACGTTTCTAGCGTACCTCCTCTTGTGAGAGGGAGAAGGAACACACAACACACACGACGTTACTGCTATTGTGACCTCGATTGGGCCGGCAGAATTGGTCGGCTCTAAGAAACGATTCTCTTTCTTTCTCTCTCTCTCTCTCTCTCGCTCTCTCTCTCTCTCTCTCTCTCTTTCTCTTTCTCTCTCTTCCTCTCTCTTTCCTCGAGGAGGTTTATTATTAGCGTCGGCGCATCACTGTTTTTGGAGGAAGAGAGACACGACATTAGTGGTCAAAGAAACGTTGTCGATTCTCTTTTATTCGAACAATTTCCTAATCACCTCATTCTATATCTTCTAGAAAATTAGAACAATATCGAACAATTTGTCTTTATATAAAATGAATTATAACGAAAGTGTTTTTCCAAAACACTATTTTGATTAATTTGCATCGGGGAGGAAAAAAAGAAAAAAAGTTCTTTTTTTCGAACTCACTTGGACGTCGTCGTATTAAAATGACGTTTTCAAAACAAAATTTTTTTTGAAAACACAAAAATTTGAGTACATTTAGAATTGAAATAGTTCGTAATATGCATTACATATAACCTTATCTAATCACCAGGCGCCATTTTGCAATAGAATTTTTATTTCATGCCAATCGAGGTAAAATTTGAAAATAATCGCGAATTTATATACATTTTCCCCATCCTTTTCATAATCAAAGTAAATTATTTTATCTCGACGATGATATCGCGTGTTACCTTATCGACCGAGAACGATACGATACGATATAATCGTAGAATAAAACACTCATAACCTATCTTGTTTATCTCCCACGATGATTATTTTCTTTTTTCTCACTTTTATTTCGTATCTTTGTATCGATGACGTACGCTTCTACCGAAATATGCATGCCAATCGAAAAAAAGGAGAAGAAAAGAAGAAAAAAAAAAAAAGAAAAAGAAAAATCAAAAAGAAAAGAAAAATAAGAATCGAAACAAGTTCGAATGGAATTGGAATAAGACGGTCGTTCGAGAGCTACGAAAAATACGTCATTACACGCAAAATCTATTTCTAACGTCCATGCGATCCAAGAGAAGAAAACACGAAAAAGAAGGTCGAGTTCTAAGGATATATATATATATATATGTATACAGTTATACGTAAGTTGCAATATGTATATATAAGCTTTTACGAAATATACTGAAATCATTAGAAACTACGAAAACGATCCAAAAAGAAAAATATAAAAAAAAGAGAAGAACAGAAAAAAAAATATTAATCAATATATAAAATATTAAATATTATCAATCAAGAAATTTTGATAATAAAAATATAAATAAACTCCTTTAAATAAAAAAAAGAAAAGAAAATATTTACATTTAAATAAATCAGGTGGATTCAATTCTAAAAAATCAACGAAAAAAATATATTTAACAATAGATAACAAGACGAACTAATTACAAACAAAAAAATGTCTGTCACTAACTTTAAGAAAAGGAAAAAAATAAAAAAATAAAGAAAAGAAATCCGAATTATCAAAAAGATTATAGATTTTCACCGCCAACATGATCAAGGATTTTGACTCTTAACCCTCTATGAAACTTAGTCGAATGTAAATCATCAAAACACTAATCGAATTAATGGGATGTAACACACAATTGTGATAGATGTACGAGTATATACACTGTGACATTTTTAACGACCTAATAATACCATGTCCTACTAGCATGATAAAAACTCACTCGATAAGTAGTCCAACAATTATAAAACATTGTTGTTAATATTAATCTGTATAGCGATAAAAATAAAAAAAATTAACAAAAGAAAAATAATAATAAACAAATCAGTTAATCGACCGATTGTTCTCTATCAATATCTTCTTCGTTCTAACTTAAATGTTTCTTAAAAAAAAAAAAAAAAAAAAAAAAAAAACCAATCATAATATACGGAATCGATATGACAAAATTATCGATATAAAAAAATTATACATGGTGTCCATCTAATATAAATATTTTTCTGGCATTACCGATAAAAAAAAATATATATATATATACACATTTTTTTTGTATAAAAAATATCTAATGATCCCCTAATATGGTATCGATAGATAAAGAAATATGATCCCAGATTAAGGATAAATGTAATTTTTCTTTTTTCATTTTTCGAATATTCCAAAGTAAAAAACAAAAAATGTTTCTTTTTAACATAATTAAAAAGAAAAAAAAAGAAAAAAAGAAATAATTGTTCCTAACATGGGAATCGATAAAGTTAAGAGAAATAATATGAAGTAGGCACGCGAGAGGGTTAAGGTCGGGCATAAAACCGTGATGTAATCGTTCGAATGAGGACTACTACTGCGAAAACACGCACGTATATATATACATACATACATATATATATATACATATATATATATATACACATATATATATATATCTATGATATATCTCCATCCTCGCATCTTTTTCGTGTCATCGTCGTCATCGTCATCATCGTCCTCGTCATCGTTGCGTTTAAACTGCGTGGGGAGGAAAAAGAGAAAAAAAGGAATATCGAAAACTTACAGGGAACGAGTGGTCCAGATCGATCCCTCGTCCGAATTTGGATGCTGAATCCACGATGACGGGCGAATCCATTTTCTCTAAACTATTTTTATTCTTTTATTTTTATTTATTATTATATTTTTTTTTATGAATTTCGTCCTCTCTCTCTCTCTCTCTCTCTCTCTCTCTCTCTCTCTCTCTCTCTCTCTCTCTCTCTCTCTCTCTCTCTCTCTCTCTCTCTCTCTCTCTCTCTCTCTCTCTCTCTCTCTCTCTCTCTCTCTCTCTCTCTCTCTCTCTCTCTCTCTCTCTCTCTCTCTCTCTCTCTCTCTCTCTCTCTCTCTCTCTCTCTCTCTCTCTCTCTCTCTCTCTCTCTCTCTCTCTCTCTCTCTCTCTCTCTCTCTCTCTCTCTCTCTCTCTCTCTCTCTCTCTCTCTCTCTCTCTCTCTCTCTCTCTCTCTCTCTCTCTCTCTCTCTCTCTCTCTCTCTCTCTCTCTCTCTCTCTCTCTCTCTCTCTCTCTCTCTCTCTCTCTCTCTCTCTCTCTCTCTCTCTCTCTCTCTCTCTCTCTCTCTCTCTCTCTCTCTCTCTCTCTCTCTCTGATTTGTACGTTCGTTCCCGAGATTTTCTAGATCGTTCTTCCTCGTACTATATAGAGTAGGAGTGGGGAAAGAGATTAAATCACCTCTCTCTCTCTCTCTCTCTCTCTCTCTCTCTCTCTCTCTCTTTCTTTCTCTCTCTGTCTCTGTCTCTCTCTCTCTCTCTCTGTCTCTGTCTCTCTCTCTCTCTCTCTCTCTCTCTCTCTCTCTCTCTCTCTCTCTCTCTCTCTCTCTCTCTCTCTCTCTCTCTCTCTCTCTCTCTCTCTGTTTCTATGATCTGCTTTCTTTTACTATTTTTTTTTTAACACCCAAAGAAAAAAGCTCACTAAGAAAAGAATAGCTTCTGCGTGGGTTAACGAAGGCGAGCGAAAGATAAAAATCGCACTCTCGTGCAAGAATCTTTTCTGAATTACCGGAAGTTGGTCACAAGCTTTCTCTCTCTCTCTCTCTCTCTCTCTCTTTCTCTTTTAATTTCTTTCTTTTAATTTCTTTCTTTTTCTCTTTTCGTCTCTCACGTACAGCACTTCCACATTGTTTTCTCGAACCTCACTTTATAATCTTGCGTCTTTCTCTTTCCCTTTCTCCTCACTTTGATTTTATTTTTTTTTTTAGCTCTCTTTCCTTTCTTTTATCTTTCGTGTTTTTTCATTTCCCTTTACACTACTTTCGGAAATGCACTTCACTTTATTTATGATTTATTATATTAATACGATAAAAAAAGAAATATATATATATATATAAAAAATGTATATTCCTCACTAGAAATATATTTATTTATATATATTACTATATTATATATATTCTACACCCGCACTTTAAATAATATTATTCTTTAACGAACCGTCGTCGTTCGAGTCAACAGCGAAACTGTCAGAGCACGCTCGCGTACGACCGATTTAAATATATTCCTCGCGTGGGACGATAGCTAGTCACGTGACCTTACTACGCCGGCACCGATTACGACCGAATGTTCGCGGAACTGTACGATCGAAACTACCAGAGAACGCTAGAACCTTCCTTATAGACTTTTCATTTCTTTCAAAGTATTGTGAGAGAAACGAAAGTGTTTAACGTTTTACTTAGAACGCGGCACGTGTGTTACCTTCATTTGTTCATTCGTTCGTTTGTTCGTTCGTTCGTTGTTATTTCTAATTTCTTATAACTTTCGATCCTTAGAAATATTTTATTCTATAATTCGATGATTAATATGTTCATACGTATGTTTACGTTTCGTGTTTAATCTAATCGATTAAATTATATTTGTTGCTTAATCTAATCGAAAAAAAAATACGATATCGTGATTGTATTCATATTTTTTTAATTACTATTTATATATTTCACTACATTTGTTTTTTTCTTTTTTTTATCATACATACATATACATATAACAAATGTTATTTGATTTTAATTATATATTTTTTTTTATTTTTTGGACATATAATATTAATCAAATTTTTTAATATAAAGATACATTAATGGATTTTGTATTGGTTGCAATGGTGAAAAAAAAATGTATATACACATATATTTATGTGCATACATATTTATGCACGCATTTGTGTAGAATATCTTGATTTACATGCTACAATTGCTACCTTAATGATCGCGAAAATACTGGTACATTCCATAGGTGATTCACTGCCGCCCTACCCGTATTATTCTCGAGGCTACTGCAACGCTCTGCTTTTCTTTATTTTTATTATCGACAACTCTTGCAAGGTTGTATTCTCGACGTATCCGGCGCCTTTTATAGCAAACAAATATTCCCTTCGAGCTTGGACCTTCGAACGACAAGACGAAAGCTACATGGTCGACTTGGTTTTTTGGTACGTTCGACGTTTGAAGTTCGTCGAGAAAGAACTTGCTTCGATATAGAAGAAAGAATTATTTTTTAAAATACTTATCATTTTCCTCTTAATTTGAACTTAATTAATTTTTCTATCATATTTACATTATAAAATTAATACATTTATGTTTGTAATTAAAATATTTATATCGATATACATAGGTACCAATTGATTTTAAATTACAAGAAACAATAAATATGCTCGAATTTTTTTATGACATTGAGGTTATTATTAGAACATATAAGTTATAATTAGAATATTTATATTCATATCATCGGGAACGAATGAATCAAAAATCCCGAGAAAAAAAAATAGGAAAAAAAAAAAAGAAATACTATTTTTGTATCACATTGAGGTTATAATTAAAACATTGGATTCATCATCGAAGATCAATTAATCATTATCTATTTTTATTCTGAGACAATAGTCTCGAATTGACTCTCTCTCTCTCTCTCTCTCTCTCTCTCTCTCTCTCTCTCTCTCTCTCTCTCTCTCTCTCTCTCTCTCTCTCTCTCTCTCTCTCTCTCTCTCTCTCTCTCTCTCTCTCTCTCTCTATTTTCTCGACAATATACTTTCAGATTCACCATCGAGAAACATTAGTCAGCATCCAGAATTTGGTACGTTGCCAAACTCCTTAGGCTTATCACGAATACGAAAATGGATAATTGACCGCGGCCATAATCGTTCAGTAGAAAATTATTTCCATTAAGTATGAGAGGTTAAACACAACGATTCGTTCTAATAAATTAAACTAATCAATCACGACTCTCTCTCTCTCTCTCTCTCTCTCTCTCTCTCTCTCTTTCTCTCTCTCTCTCTCTCTCTCTCTCTCTCTCTCTCTCTCTCTCTCTCTCTCTCTCTCTCTCTCTCTCTCTCTCTCTTTCTTTCTTGAAGATATTTCAATTCGTACTTGACTTTTATTAATCTCTCCCATTGGATACAATGATCTCTCATCATTATTTATTTACCAAAGAATTACCATATATCGTGAGATATATGCTAATACATATATATATATACACGCATGTAGATATACATATGTACATATATTTTCACAACGATCGTGCCTTCGAGGGTGCAACAAAGTGTTTTTAGACGAAGCACGATGATTGGACGTAGGCCAAGTGCACTAGGAACAAGGTTTCATAATCTAATACAGTCGACTTGACTTTACCAATGACTTCAACATGATATCAAAACTGTGATTTCTATGTAATGAAAGGTCAAAAAAAATTGAGACTGAATAATAAAAGAAGAAAAAAAAGCAGGTTGAGAAGTTTGATTATCTTTTACATACAAAACTTGTCACGATTCGTGTAAACAATACTTATACTGGATGAGCCAACAAAAACGTTCCAGGTGTTTTTAAAAATTAATTACTTTAGAAAAATCAATTTAGAAAAAATCAATTTTTTCGAGATTTTTTTTAGGTTAATTTATTTATTCATTTATCTACTTTTTAAAATTGCGAAACTACAAGCCTCAACTTAAACTGGAAATCTAAAAAAAGTTATCAAAAAAAGTAATTGATCTTTAAAATCACGCAGAAATACTTTTGATCCACTCTGTATAACAAAATTTTCTAAAATTTAATCCAACACGTCAGATGCCATGTTTCAAATTTTTGTAGATCTTATAAAAAGGCGCAAATTTTAAAAACAAAAAATATATTGATTATATTATAATAAATGACAAGTCCATTGATATGAACATATTTATATATATAGGTAGAAAAAAAAATATATATAAATATATAGTTCTATATATATTTTTTTCATAAATATACAAATGTTTATAAAAAAATAGACATTTTCTCTGAGATAACATAAACAAAAGATGGATAAAACAATTGTCCTCTCTTACATGTATTCATTACGTTCGTAGTATTATATCTATATGCATACAAGATGTTTATAATGAGTATTGTTGCTTTGTCTGTTCATCTATGTGTGTATATGTGTGTGTGCATGAATAGATCGTATGAAGGTGACACAGCATGAAGTATCTCCTACAACGTGATAAAAGTTATGTAATAGATCAAGTAACGAATACAACGACGAACTGGCGTTCAGAGGACTATGAGATTCCAGGAACGAATGTTGTTTTCTTTGCTGATCCATGACCGCATATATAGAAATAATATCAATTACAAAATCAATTTTGTAAACATATATATTCATTATAAATTTGATGATAGAATTTTTGAAAATAAATCATAATCTCTTTGAAGATTAATAACAATAATTTGATTTAATTTAATAAAATAAGTCTTTTTTTTTATAATAAATAATAATTTTCTCATTAATAATATAAAATTGAACTGTATAATATTTTTAAATATCAATTTTTTGATACAATTTTTGATAATTTTTTCTCATTAACAGATATAATAACATAAAATTAAATTCTGAAATATATACATATAAATAATTTAATGATAAAATTTTTAATAGAATTTCTTTATTAAAATAATACAATAAATTTTTCCTTTTTTTTTTATAATTCAACTTCGAATTCTAAAATATCTACGACAATTTGATGATACAAATTTTATTAAATTTTCATATCGATAATAAACGATGATTTGTTTCATTGAAATAAATTTAATAAAATTGTACGTTCATAATAAGAATATATGATTGACAAAAAAAGATGATGAAAGTTGAGTATCTTGTGTAAGACTCATTGTCAGTGTGAAACGAATCGTAAAAACAGAAGTTGTTACACAGCTTAAGAACGAAGAGATTGTTGGAGTGAAATGCTGAACTTTTAAGTTTACTAAGTAACTCGAACGAGTTTCACAGGACGATTCATTTGATCGTTGTTTTTTAATCGACACGGAAGTAAGCAGCCGCTAAACTAATTCGCATATCCGCGTGAAATTTAAAATGGTGTCAATGTACAGAAGAAAGTGTACGTATGTACGATAACGTACTTTTTAGATTTGTAATCAAACTTGCAGTTATATAAGTTATGTTTGTAGTTTTATAAATCTGGAGAAAAGAAATTAATCAAAACAGTTTCGAAAGGAAAGTAATTTATATTTAAAAAGATAGAAATCGTTATAGAAAAATTTGGTATGTAATTTTTCGATCTATTCTGACTATCATTCTTTCTCATCTCCGCCTTACTTCCCTTTTGTTGATCGAGTCGAATAACTAGAACTTGCCATTAATTGAGTTAACTTCTAATAATTAACTTTCTAACCTTCAAAGTCATTTAAAAAAATGGGATTAAGTTGCGCCGAGACATTTTTAAAGAAAATCGTATCGTATTTATCAAATCGAACTCATATCTAAATAGAATTGTTTAGAAATTATTTATATTTACGTTGGTGTGTATACAGAATTATATGTATAGTAGCGGCAGAGATGTCATTAATCGTTTTACGAACGACGTCGTAAACAATTTCTAATAAATTAAAAGAATTTCATGGCTCGCTTAATCCAAATAAACGAAGCGAACGACAACGAAGCGTTTTAATTGGATAAATCAAATTCGTGCTGGCTCGTTTAAAATCGTTGGTAGTAAAATTGCAACATTTATCGAAGTATGTATTATTTTGTAAAGAGGTTAGAGTTCGTAAAAAAAAAAAAAGAGAAGAAAGTTACTAAATTCGTAAATTATCAAAAACATACAAATCAGTAAAAATAAATAAATTATTATAAAAGAATCAAATATTTTAAGGTAAAATCGATAATAAAAATAAATATTTATTTAATTATGAACACATACACACACTAATCATATTTATATCATATATATAAAAATAAATAGAAATATACTTGTCGATAAATAGTGCAGATGGTGTTGCCATCTATCGGTATTAGACGAAGTTAAAATATTCGAACTATGCAAATATATATACATCTGTCAGTATTAGATTTCTTCTAATTTCTTTTATACCGATACAAAATAAATCATCTTGTTTTATTGTCTTAGGACAGGAAAAGAATAAACGAACAAAAAAGAAAAAAAAACGTTCTTCTTTACCGACCGAATACAATCACAAATTGCAAAGTTTTATTAAAATTATTTTCTATAAAAATAGAAATAATTGACAATACGAAAAAACAATACGATGATTGACTGTTGGTAATTATAATATGTAGCCGATAAAAGGTCATAATTATATATAACTATTCTGTTGTTTTTTGTCTCGACTTTCAATTTTCATAGACTTTAACCTTTTAAAAACAAGTGTTATTATTTATCTATAACTGACAAGAAATTTCAATTTGTTTATTTCGTACGATCTCTCATCATTTAAAATCTTCTTATTTATCTAATTTAAATCGACAGTAGTCTTATAAATACGCCATATATAATTAACTTTAATTTTATTGCCTAAAATAATGTATATAATTATATATATCTCTCTCTCTCTTTTTCTCTCTCTCTCTCTCTCTCTCTCTCTCTCTCTCTCTCTCTCTCTCTCTCTCTCTCTCTCTCTCTCTCTCTCTCTCTCTCTCTCTCTCTCTCTCTCTCTCTCTCTCTCTCTCTCTCTCTCTCTCTCTCTCTCTCTCTCTCTCTCTCTCTCTCTCTCTCTCTCTCTCTCTCTCTCTCTCTCTCTCTCTCTCTCTCTCTCTCTCTCTCTCTCTCTCTCTCTCTCTCTCTCTCTCTCTCTCTCTCTCTCTCTCTCTCTCTCTAATTATTCGATATATTATAAAAATATAAATAATAATAATAAAATACCAAGGCTCTTTCAAAAGTTACAGCACATAATTCGCAGTATCTCATTAAAATATTTCTTTATCGTATATCAATGCTTAATTGTTGGCACGATTGAATCACTTTATTTATGTATGTATGTATCTATATGTATATAACCTAACCTAAAAAGAAATGAGCACATTGAATCAATCGTTTGAGGTGTGTCTTATGCATTAAGAATAACTGATTGATCTTAACTATGGCAAGAACATTAAAAAATTAAAAAAAAAAAAAGATAATAAAAAATAATTAAAAAGATAATACTAATAATAATAAATTACAAACGTAAACTTATAACCTTGAAAAAAATTATCGTCTCGTCTGACGATAAGAAAACGATCGTCAGCACATATTAAAAAATACATATAGACAGTAATATAAGAATGATGTTACAATTAGATAAAGTATAGTAGAGTTTAACTATTAACACGAATATAGAACGATAATGACCAATAAAAAAAAACTGTTATGTGTCGCGTCCTTGACTGTATGTATAATACATACTGACAAGAGTAATTAGAAGGCTGGTGCTGATTGCATAGTGAAGTAAACATCATCGATAGCGAACTTGATGTTTGCTTCAATATAAGTGATCCAACTGTTTTGTAGACTATTTTGAGAAAAACTTTTTTCAATTAGTAGAAAAGTAAGTTTATTTTTAGATAATTTCTGAGTAACCTCTTTTTTTTCCTTTTTACAAAGTATTATTTTTTAATTTTTACCTAAATATTTGTACATAAACACACATACAAAAACATAATCTATATACATATATGATATATATGCATGCATTAGTATTTTTATATATATAAAATATATATAAAATTTTTTTATATATATAAAATATATATAAAATTTTTTTATATATATAAAAAAATAAAATAAAAATAAAAGCTTGTTTTAAACCGTTGACCTATTGGTTTTGGTATATAGCATCGTATAAGCATATATATTTACATATATACAAATATACATACATACGTACATACATACATACATACATACATACATATATATTAATGTAAAATTGTAAAGAGAACATATGATGTTATATATGTAAGTTTGATATATATACATAATCAACTCAACCGGTTCGTTGATTTCTCCGTATCCGTTCATGATTCCACCAATAAGAATCACTTACTATTACTCTCATTATCTTGAGTAACAGAATTATACGCATAAGAATTAATCCTTTTCCGAGAATTCTTCGACTTTTATATGTTTTGACAATGATACCATCGTTATCGAAAGTATGCAGAAATAATGCATACATGGATCGCATGAGATACATATGGAAATATTCCTACAGTCTTTTTCTTTCAAAATGATACTTGTAATTTCATACCTATATATAAAAAAAAATATATATATATAATATTTAATATATATATAAAAATATTAGTAGTATATATAGTAATATATATATTATACTATATATACTACACTATATTATATATTATTATTATTACTATATCCCCTATAATAATAGGGAATTAGTATACTATATATATAATTTAAAAAAAATACACACATATATATATAAAAAGATATATATATATATTTTTCTATAGTAACGAAGTTAGATAAAAAAAAATAAAAAAGATTATTACTAGTGAGGTACACTGACCCATTTTAATTGGGGGTCGTGTGAGGAGGGGAGGGTAGGGTGGAGTGAAAGCGATGAGTGAAAGAATGTCGTCACTATCGTGAATGATACTCGGCAATGAGAAATGGGCGGGGCTATGGGGGAACAAGTGATGCACTTCCGAGAATGGAGAAGGAAAGCACTTTCGAGATATTCTCCATATAGTACAATTACTCTAGTGACTCAGATGTCACATGAAAAGGCTAACACCAACGAGACGTCCGGTTATGTTTGACCCCTTCGAATGAAAGTCTCAACGGAGAAAGAGCTTATGATAAAAGACTACTTGATAAATTACATAAACGAAGGAAAGATATATAAAGGATGGGAATGAACGATAAAAATATTATCTTGTTATATAAATTATTGAAGCGTGTGTGTGTGTGTGTGTGTGTGTGTGTAATATATATATATATATATATTTGTAATTTACTAATATTTACTATTACTATTAATATACATAGAAAACATATTATTATTACTATATCATTACTATTATCATATTATTACTACTTATACTCTATTACTACGCTAAAAGTAATATATTATTAATATTAGTATATAATATACTATTATATTATTACTTTCTTTCTCCCCCTCCCCCACTCTCTACTTTACATTAGTATATTTTTATATTAGTAAGGTTGTTACTAATTTTAAAATAAGTATAGATATTCCGATAAATTAAGAAAAACAATCTATTAAGAATAGAAATACATATAGATTTGTCGTTATCTTTGAACAGTTAGTGACATAACGGGTTTTCCGGATAAATAGAAATTGCTTAAGTCACACTCGTAAACTCCCATTAAAACTAATATCTTTGAGTTTGAAATGACGCATTGGTTACAAATTTCTAAGATCTAAAATCTATTCTTGGCAATACAATTCTTTTATCTTAACTGGAAATACTTTTTAATTAATTTGTCAATTCGAAATCGATAAAACCTATGATAAAAAGTTTAGTATGAATGGTACGGTAAATCAATTTTGTATTAAATCGAAAGATGATCGATCGAAAGGAATTCGATGATTAAAATAATGAAATACGATTGGTCGAAAGAAATCCTATTGTATAAACTAAAGGAACACAATAGGTCGTTATGATGAAAACAAAACGGAATTAAATTCGTCTCGAACGAAATCTTTAAAAATAATTTTCATTTCTTTTCTTTTTTTTTTCTCCTGAGATTTTTTGTTTTGTTTTTCTTTTTCTTTTTCTTTACTTTCTTTCTTTATTTTTTCATTTCAAATAGATTTAAGAAAAGCATAAAACTCGAACGTTCGCAAAATGTCACTCAGCAAATTTCATGGATTATTCTGGATCGAAGTACTCGCCGCGTGGAATGGTGAGAGAGAATCAATGGCGACTATTTTGAGAGATCTTGCCGCAACGACGACGACGACGACGACGACGACGATGAGTCGAGAACGTTCCCCCGTCTTCGTCGTAGCCGAAGAATCTTCAAAGACACAACCCTGCTCTTTGCTAACAAGGTCTGCCCACTAACATTATCGAATATATTCACTTCCTCTTAAGTGAAATAGAACCTGCCATTTTAGACGGCGAAATATGTCATACATATATATATATATATATATATATATATATATATATATATATACATATACACCCACGCGCACGAAATTATTATTTATATTATTTATATTCGTACATGTATATATTATATAAATTATTATCCTTTTGATTTCTCTATATTTTAAATACAGATATATATATGTTAAGTTTTATGTATATTATATATATATACAATATAATTATAGTTTATAATATTATATATATATATATATCTATAGAATAAGTTTACCTTTAGGTAAATGCAATAATATATGCACATGTGTGTTTAAGAACAAAAAAAAATATGATCGCAAATATGTAATCTAGAACCATTCATCTTGCCTTTCTAACACATTTCTAACTAATGAATATTATATCAACGAATTAATTAGATATTAAAATCCATATTTATAAAATATAAACATACATATATATATATACAAATGCGATTAATTTTTTTTTTGTTTATAAAAATCTTAATAAGTAATCATAAGAAAATCACTAGTAAACTTTTGGAACATTAAGGTCTTCGAAAGAGCAATAAGAGGCATATCATCCTTCCCGCAGGCATTTGGCAACAAACAGTTTATTTCTGGGCCCCTCTTACTCGGCACAGGCCGCTTTAGAAAACGCAGTGAAATGATTCTCGCAAGTGGACGACGTACTTTCGAGACTCGTGGTTGCAATTCCGGCGAGTAACCAACACGTCATATTGATCTCATTTTAACCGACCAACAGATGCCTTTCATCTGATCACTAAGCACAAAGAGGGATGATTCCATCGAAACTAAGGGGTGATTTATATAAAATTGGCAACACTGCTTATAAACGCCGTTTTCGATTCGTTCAGTATTCTTCTCTATCTTCTAATAAAACAAATTATTTATGGATCCTTTACAAATAGGCTCGAAATATTTCTTTTTTTTTGGATTTCTTAAAGCTGGCGGTAGTCCTTTAACATAAACTGTATTGTACTAATAACGTGACTATATTCACCCTTAGTCAATAAAATTCTGCATCTTTTGAATGAATCATTGTAAATGAACGTATCTTTATGTCTCGATAATATTCAAACGTTTTTTTATTTTGATATTATTTATTTATTTATTATTATTAATTTATCAAAATTCGTTTTATATTAATTTGATATTAATATTAATGAGAAAACAATAATTTGCCAATAATATGAAAAGAAGTATAAGAAGAATAATTCCGTCATAACAGAAGGGTTAATAAAAAATAAAAATTCTTATCGAAAAAAAATTCGAAAATTAAAAATAATTTCTCACGTAATATTCTTAATTTACGATATCCAACAAGCATTCTAAAACATTTAACAATAAAACGCAAAAGATGGCCACTATTAAACGATTGGAACTGTTTCAAACGTTCTTGTTGATTTTGTATATTTCGCAAAATGTTTTTAATAAAGCAAGACATATGATATACGATTTTCTTTTCCATCAAGATTTAAAGAAAGAGAGAGACAGGAAAAAGAAACTGAAAGAAAAAAAAAATAGATAAAAATAAATTCCGAACGAGATAATATTTTTTAATAGGAGCCAAAAATTCTTAGCTAATCTTAAAAATCGATTACTCTCTTCTTTAAGACTTTCCTTTTAGGTTAATTTTTCAATCTGTAATAAAGTTCCTGTGTTTATAGTATTACAATCTGAAATAAAAAAAAAAACTAAAAAAAGAAGTAAGAAAAATTTTTGAAAATTGCCTCAGAACAATTTTGACCAATCTAGAAATTTTGGCAACCCTGTGTATTTTGTGATAGTGTTTGTAGTATACTTCTTCCATCCTTTTTATAGGTTACACACACACACACACACACATATATATATATATATATATATACCCAATATCGAAAATAGCAATGTCTCTGTCGAGGGGTTGGTTGCTTGTAAGAACTAAAAGGATATCGATCGATCCTTGACTGATCATTCGCCATACGTAGTGACTGCTCCTTTGTTGTACGAAGTTAGGAGGGTGGAAAAATGTAATCAGATGTCCTTTTCCTTTACGAGCTAGTACAAGTTGAGCCAAAAGTTCCTAGATTCCTTTCTTTTCGTTTTCTTTTTTTTTTTGTAAAACTTTTGGAATTTTCAGACCATGTTATGTATAATCTTAAGAAAAGAATCGGGTAGAAATAATGAGAGAGAGAAAGAATAAAAAAGAGTGAGAGAAAGAGAAAGAAAGAAAGAAAGAGAGAGAGAGAGAGAGAATAAGAAAGAGAGAATGAGAAAGAGAGAGTGAGAAAGAGAGAGTGAGAAAGAGAGAAAATTCTTCGAAAATTTGTACCGTTAACATACGACTATAGAATAATTATGTTAATAAGGTTATCGTCGATGCAGAACACAAGTTATGAGATTTACGTGCCTAACTGACGTACTTCCGGTTATAAAAATTCATTTTCATTGTTAAATGATAATATTATATTCATATATCGGTTCCTCTTCCATCCTTAATGCTTTTGAAAAAATATTAAAGATATAAATCGTATATTAATTATAAAAAGTTATACAGATGGCGCACGTGAGATTAATGTTTTCAACGTTTTGTCAGGGGGGAAAGAGAAATAAAAAAATCAGGTAGTTTCGTAGTTACGTTTTCTCTTCGTGCATTTAGAATTATAGAGAGAGAAAGAGAGAGAAAGAGAGAAAGAAAGGAGAGAAAGAGGGTGGGGGAGGGGAGGACGGAGAGAGGGAGACAAGGGAGAGAGAGAAAGAGAGAGACGATCGCGACAAGAATAACCATCAAGTAGAGAGAAAACTAAATAGATGTTCAGGAAACTCCGTAGAAATTGGAACAGACTCTATAAATAAAAGAAATTTCGGTCTAACGGAATCCTTAAAATTAATGCAATTTTAGACATGGTAACTATATACATACAAATCATAAGTGTTAATAAGTGAATTTGGCACACTGTATTTGTTACATGGTAAAATAATAATTTGATTAGACAGAATAATGAATTAGCACTCGTTACATATACACATACATAGATACATAGATACATAGATACATATATACATGTGTATGTGCATGCGTGCGAAAGAAATAAATTAAGAAACAAATTGGCTAAGATACAAAGAAATATTGTTGATTCAATTGGAAAAAAAAAAATCAAATTAAAACGTTTGTTGAAAATTTCGAAGAAACAAAAAGTAAAATAAAAGGCACAATTGCATGTGTATTTATTCTTACATACCTTAGGAAACTCGGGACGCCGGTCGAATGGAAATCTGGACGACCTATTATTAGTCGTAGGCTCGAAAAACGATTTGCTGTCCTCATCCAATTGTTGTTGTATTTCTTGAAGTAGTTTGTCTCCCGACTTACCACGGAATCTTTCACCGAATCTCGGCTTATCGCGGAAATAAAATGACATTTCCGCGAATGTGCTTTAATGCACGAGACAATGATCACACGCACACAGGCACACACATACACACACTTCGCGATGACGATCTATTAAATCTGATCTTTTCTAACACACTTTTAACATAAATTTTATGCTTTCTGTCTTTTCTTTTTTTTTTTGTTGAAAGAAGAAGAAGAAAAAATGTAATAAAAATATGGTCGATTCGATCAATCTCCCCTATAGGTTACGACAAATTCGAACTCAAATTCGTAAAACAACCACACAGTACGGAGTCTCGCGCGTTACTGAAATCTCGCGCCGATTCATAAGTAGATTCGACATTAAACCGGTAAACGGCGCATGCGTATTATGACTCTTCTTTAACGAATGAATCGAAAGCTCCTTACCGATTGGTCCCGCTCCCGAATGAAACGACCAATCGCAACCTGTAACGGCCCAATTTATCGCTGCAAATTCCTTCGCAATTTTCCGATGCTTACAAAGGTCAGCTTGCTATATCTAAATTTAATCTGGGACTGCTTAGATAGATACGACTTTTATCTTCGATTAATTGGCACAAAGAGTACGCGTAATAATAGTTTTTCACTTTAACATCAAATAGATCAATGAAATAATTAAATTAACATTTTTCTTTTTCTTTTTTGTTAAAATTTCATAAAATATATTTATAACTAATATTAATAGACTATTAATTAACACGAAAAATCATATTAACAGAATAAAAATCATTTTAAACGATTTATCGTACGTTGTGATCAAATTCATCTGTTATTCTACACTAAATAAATCATTTTATAAATGCTTAAGCACAAAATTAAGAGTAGATAAATAAAAGAATAATCAATTGAGATATATTTATCTATATAGCAACGATGGTAAAGTAGTTAGCATCAAGATCGACAGAGTGTTTAACCAATCAAAAATTTCTCCTATTGGTGAACTTGTCCATTGATCAGTTTGTAATGATACGATGCCGGTAACAACGCCATTTCTATATCAGTATTCCTTATTTCGTTTTAATATCAAAAATTATAGGTTATATGACAAAAGAAATATTATACAGATTTTTATTACAATATTTTCGTTATGTTCGTAAATTAGTAATATTATGCACTCTTCGTATAATCGTAATAAATATGAAATTAATAAATATAAATAAACTTTAAATGCAGCCATTAGTTTGATATTATTTCTAATTGAATGTGTATATGTGTTATATTTTTCATCTTTATATATATATATATATATATATATATATATATTAATAATTCACATTAATTTATATATATATATATATAAAATTTCATTTATTCTATTACTGTATTATTAATTATTATTGCCATACGATGTTGATTTGTCGAAGTCTTATAATAAATTGGAATGTTATTTCTCAAAGTCGCTCAAATCTTCACAGCTCTGTTGTTTACATTCACTAATTGGAAACTATATGTATATACTTTCTCTATCCTCCCTATCTCCTTTTCTCATTCTTCTCGTTCTTATTCTTTCTTTTTCTATCTTTCTCGATTTGAAAATCATGACTAAAGAAACGTATATATATATGTTTATATATGGAACATCAAATAAATGCATTTAAATATAGAAAGATTAATCCTTGACGAAAGAATTTTTTCCTGGCAATAAAATCAATTTAACTCTATTAAAATTTTTCGTAACAATTTTAAAACAGTATCACCATCTTTCGTAAACTCTTTTAAACAGCGGACATATAGATTTATAGGCTGGATTACATGAATTATGCACATGGAATGATACTAACATATTTTTAAATACTCTTTGATACGTGTAAACTGTAATAAATATCAGCATTATGATATATTGTTATATTATAGGTTATATCTAATTTTCTGTATTAGCTATACGAAATTTGCTCAGTCGGTAATACAGTTTCGTTGATACGATATCATATAAGAACAAATAAGTCTCATGAACAAAGATGTTTAGTCGTATAAGTGAGAAAGACTGAGAAACATCAAAGGATAGTGAGATGTAATATTTAATACTCAGAATAATTATTAAGATAATGATAGAATTCGGGCGGGAGTGTACATAAATACTTTTGTATTGAATCCTTAATAACGATCTTCTTTTTATTTTATATTCTACCATTATTCTCCTTCGATACAAGGTCGTAAATGATCATTGTCCTTTGAGTTAGACTGTGACATATAAGAGCTTCTTCAAAACACATTCGAGGAGATGGATAAAATAGAATTCTTTTGTGATGCTTTGAAACGTATTCGCATTGAAACTGAAAATGGTAAAATTTTCTTTATATATATATATGTGTATACTTTATTATATGCTGGTAGACACACATATATATACTCTTGACACTAAGCATTCGTAAACACGCACATATATACATATTAGTTTTCTTTAATGTTTTGTCAAGGTGCGGATCGAATAACCGAAGAAGGTATACTACCGACCACAATAAATGGAATACCAATACGGAAATTGTTTGTTAGTAATGTAGCACAAAGGGTATGTTTCTTATTATTATCGTACAGTTTTTTATTCTTTAGTTTATAAAGAGTGTCAACAGTGGCGCCTGGAGAGGGGCTATCCTCCATCCATACTCATTTGAATTTCTCTTTATCTTATCTCTCCATAAATTTTTTTCTCTTTTCAACCAATCAATGTCATTATCTAATGAGAATCAATATATTAATACTTAAAATTATGATTTAAAAGATTAATTTTTATGAAAAGATCGAAAAAATTTTTTTGAGGTTAAATACAAAATCTTTTTTAGAACGTAGGTTGATTCTTGTCATTTTTGAGTAAAAAAGAAATTTGATGAAAAGCAATATTGTGGAAAAAAATTATTTTTTTATTTATTTATTTTTTATCTATCGTCAAAATAAAATACAACTCAATTCAATAAATTATTTCTTCAGCTTCTATGTATATTAATTTTTGTTTAAAAGCTATTAGTGTTATGAGAAAAAATTATTTGATAGTATTTGTTTTAATTTTATTTTATATTGGCTGAAACAATACTGTTTAAAAATCATAATGTAATAACAACTTATGATCTTTCTCTGTTGGCTTGTAAAATACAAAAATAATTATTTTCAAGAAAAATATATTAACTGTACTTTTTACAGACTACGTATAAAGAATTAGCTGCATTATTTTCTAAATATGGAAAAGTCGAAAGTTGTTATTTGAAAACAACTCACAGTAAAAATAATTATGCATTTGTTACGTTCAGTAATGTTACGAGCGCAATAAGGTAAAATGAGAGTTTTTTTCACCATATGAAGTAAAAAGTCTATAAATATAGAATAAACTTTTCTATTCTTCATTTTTTTTTTGTTTTTATTTATAGAGCAAGAGAAGATGGAAGTAAGAAAGAAATTAATTTACATAATAGAGATTTAAAAGTTATGCCAGCAGATCCGTGGCATCAACCAGACAGTATACAAATTAAAAGTTATACTTTGATAAAGGATATAAATAAATCTCGTAAGAAGTCTTCTATGGAAGAAACTAATCATAATTCTGTACAAAATTATATAAATGCTCCGATTGATGCTTTAAATGACGATTGTTTAATGCACATTTTTCTTTATTTACCAATTAAGAATAGAATTGTTATAGAAAGAGGTAAAATAATATTTGATTCCTCTATCGTTATGTTTTATTATTTCAAAATTCTATAATATATATTTTTAATAAATTTTACTTATTATGCTTTCAGTATGTAAACGTTGGAGGGCTGTGGCTCAAAAATCATGGTATGCTGTAAAAAAGTTAGACCTTTCTTATCATACATGGGGAATTTCACCAGATGATAAAAAGATTTGTACATCCGATTTACGTGAAGTATTATTACGATGCGGTAGATTTTTAAATCATATAGATTTTTCGCAATGTTATCCCTCTTTAACACGAAGTACTTTACTCATTATTGGTAGATTTTGTCATAATTTAGAAATAGTTGATATTAGCGGACTTGAAATATCTTCATCGGGCATAGAATTATTAGCTAGGAATTGTACAAATATAAAAAAGCTTAACTTAGGTTATTCAATGCATTATTCGACGCACATTTGTGATAGAGACTTTATAATGTTATTTGAAATGAACAAAGGCCTAAGGTACTTGAATCTTTATCAGATTAACATATCGGGCAAGTGCCTAAATTTTCTCTCATCTAATGCATTTGAAGAGCTTGTTTTAAATTCTTGTGATGGTATTCAAGAATTACACTTTGCCAATGTAAGCTTATATATATATATATATTTATTTATATATATATTTATTATATATATATATATATATTTTTATATATATATATAAATCCTATATTTTTCAGTGATTTGATATTTACATAAAATAATATATATACGTTTGATTAAATTTTATATTATTGATTTAGGCATTAGCAAATCTGACCAGTTTGAAAAGTTTGTTGATAAAGGACTGTATATGTGTTACAAGTCGTATATTAGAAGCAATTGGAAAATATTGCACAAATCTTAAAGAATTCGAGTTAACTAGAGAATGTCTATTTCTATCTGTCCCCATATGTGAAGATGCATTACAAATAACGCAACTCGTTAATCTTGAGATTCTGAGACTTATACAAAATGTCTTTATAAACGATGATTTTTTAATTGTTTTGGCTTCAAAATGTAGACAACTGATCTATTTAGATATTAATGGTAAGCTAGAATTATTAAATGTAATTATAATAACTTATCATTATAATAATACATAACAATCAAGTATAATATTTCAATTAATGTATTATTAATATGATTTTTCAGGCTGTCAAAACGTCACTGATACGGGTTTACAAGCTGTGGCAACTTTACCAAGATTAGAAACTTTAATAATTAGCAATTTGAATAAAGTAACAGCTATAGGTTTGGACAATATGTGTAACATAAGACAACTAGAATGCAAATCTTGTATTTCGATTAATGATACAGGCTTAGCTATCCTTATTCATGTATCTCCTAATCTGGAACTACTTGATCTCACTGGTTGCAAGGGTATAACTAATAATATTATTGACGTAGCTGAATATGTTACAAGTCGTAGGTCCAATAATATTTTCTTAAAAATATATATTGGTGGAACTAGTATAACTCGTTATAATCATACGTCCCCTAATTTGCTATTACTTCGCATACCCTCTAATAAAGTACCTAAAAGTGTTTAAATTTAAATCTAAATATAACTATATGTAATTATGCAATGGATATTTACTATTAATAATCAAATAATACAGAATATAATAATACTCAGGTTTTATGTTAGATATTTGGAGTTTCCAAATTCATTGATTGAAACAAAAAAAAAAAAGAGAAAAAAAGGACCACACACGTGTGAAGATATAATGAATAAAGCGGGTCATTGTTTAATAATCCTTAATCAACGCCAATAAACTGACAACCTTCTTTACTGATTTATATGCGTTTATAGTATTTGTACAAGAATTGAAAAAAAAAAGAAAAAAGAAAAAAAGTGTTTTTTACAAGAACAGTATTAGTACATAACTTGTGTATTGTTTGTAAAAAGAAAAGAAAAAAAAAGATTATTTGTTATATGAAATTTAATATACTGTGTAATATCTATTAAAATAAATCTATATAAATAAAAGAATAACTTAATACTATTCATCACTTTTGGTTTTTTAATTGTTTAAGCCAACAATGAATCCAGGCGTAATTTTGATTCGTTTTAAAGATGAAGATTTAAACAAGGAGACGATTTTCTTGAATTAATAAAAAAGCTTTATGTTCAATAGCTCGTAAATTTTGTGTGAAGTCAAAAAAAATGAACTTTTTACTGACTTTAGCTTTCGAATTAGTTTTCTTTTGCATTTCGACAAGTAAACGTCGAAATTCTTTATTTTCATATAGGCTAAGCTTGAATACTTTTACTTTCGATTATTTTATAATTATTTAAACAATATATAAATATATACGGTATATAATAAATTAATACTTAAACAATACATTTGCTTAAACATTACATGACTTGGAACACATATTAAACATAAAATAATTTTAATTTATTATTTAATTAGATTTGAATTTTGACGTCGCAGATGTTGGCTTCATCTAATATTAAAAAAAAAAAAAAAAAAAAAAAAAAAAAAAAAAAAAAACGAACTTTTTACGGATTTTGACAATTATTGGCTTAGTTTTTTTGCATTCGTTCTTTTAATCAATTTGTAATCGTTTTCTATTACAATAGAGTAAACAAAAATAATTTAAATCGAATTTTATAATAAATAGAAAACATACAAGTTATATTCTTACACGGAAGAATATAAAACCTTTCGATTTCGTGAAATATACGATGGTTCTTTTTGATTAAAAATTTAAATTATACATATAGTTTAGCATAATATACAATTTGAAAATCAAATTATTTTATTATCATTTAAATAATAGGACATTTTTAACAACGTTGTAAGGATCGTAAGACGCAATTAATATAAAGTAAATTCAATTTTAATCTTTCGACAAAAATAAATCGCTGAACTCGGGAGGGAATAATTATTAAATAAGATTATTTTACTAACAATAGCTGTATATTTCGGAACATTTCCAAAATCTTTTCACTTTAATTCTGACTAAACATTGAAGTATTTACACTTTACATTGCTTCTTACATCTTCTATCTATATTCAGTAATAAATAGTCGTCTTTATTTATTAAAACGGATAGCCATATAATAGTTTAAATAATTATTCTATATTAATTATTTTAGTTTCTCTAAGGTGAAATCCTTAAGGGAGGGTTCTTAGGCAAGTCTTCATATTTTATCAGGGAATATCGAGCTCGATTTTGATTTTTGAACGTTTTTCGAGATATCCATTCCTTGTTCTGAGTTCTCACATGCGCACACGTTCTAGGTTTCTTTTTTTTTCTACTTCCCTTTCTCCTCTACTCTTTCTTTATTAATCTTCTTCCTCTTTCTCCTCATCTTTTTTCTTTTTCTACTAATCTTCTTCTATTTCCTATTAATTTTCTTCTCTCATTATTCTTTTCTTTCTTCTCTTTCACCACTAATTTCTTTCTTTTCTTTTTCTCATTTTCTTCTCTCTCTGTCTCTCTCTCTCTCTCTATTTCTCCTTCTCTTTCTTCTTCTTTTGAAACTAAATCATCGAGGGATGGATAACTGAGGGATGAATTCTCTTCTCCTTTGGTGTGGGTCTTTGGATAGACTGCTTTCTCTTAATATTGTGTAAAGTTCTTGGATGGTACTTTTGGGTATGGCATTTGAGTTGGTTTTCTTCATTAAGGAAATATCGTACTCGATTTTGTTGCTTTCATTTTACTCGAGTGGAGAGATCTGGGAGATGTCCATTTTTTGTTCGCAGTTCCATCGATTTCACATGTGTGTACGCGTTCCAAATTTCTATTTTTTCTCTTCTTCTCTTTAAGCTAGATTATCGAGGGAACAATTTATCTGCAAAGGTGAGGACTATCGGCGCATATACGATATATCGTCGGGGGCCCTAATTTAAACGCGTACGGATAGGATAGGGAGAACATCTTCAGATAGCGTTGGGAATTTGAATTCTCGGTAAGGTCATGTCACCACGGTACCGCGGATTTTCGAGTAGAGTCACAGTTTAATCATTGGGTTTACAGACATAGCAACTTTCACGTGGTGAGACCAGGACAGGTATTATTTTGCAATATATCGAAATATATATATTTATATCTACATTATATAACGCAAGTTCTACAGGGTGAGTAAATGGCTATTTAAATAAGCTTTAGCTATGTATAAGTTTAACTAGAAACAAAATATATATTTATAATTTGTACAATTAAGAAACAATTTTTTGGTAATTTATCTTTAAACAAGTAAAATTTGGCCAATGATTTTTTCTTGCGTATGGTTAGTTATAAAATAGTGTACTATTTTTATTATTATAAAAAAATTGTATAATCTGAACAAATTTGTACACCGATGCGATTGGTCGCATAATTGTGATAATCTTTCTTGTCTATTTTTGTTGTTCATATTTTGTCCATATAACTGTCCCTGAAATCATATACGTCTTCGAGCAAAAGTTAATGAACAGCCTTATTTACAGAAGTCAGTCGATTAAATCGAAAATAATCAACCGTTATATATCGGCTATATACAAAAAATAAATGAAATTATTTTAACAATGCTTTGAAATTTCACTGTAAAACACAAATCTGTGGTAGAGAATAAATTTATTTTTACTTTTTTATATATATATTTTTTTATTTTTTCTTTAGTGTGATTATAACATTTAGATAATTAATATAACTGCAATTATCCACATCTTTTTGCAACGAAGAATTTGCACATATTATAATAATACGAGCCATAATAAAAGATCCTATATATTTAAATTGAAAATACACACTGCGCACCTTGAAACTAATATCACTAATGTTTCTATCGACATATGATACATCTTGCAACCTGATATTTTAACAGCCAAACAATATTCGCTTATATTACTTTTATTTATTTATTTATTATTAATTTATTATTAAACATATGCCACGCTAACCAGCATTACGCGATTATCATTATCATTATTATTATATATAAACATATTAAGAAACATTTCAGTTCTTGGAGGGGACTTGCGTCTTACGCTTTTATTCATATTAACGAAATATATACGTTCATCATGTTTTGTAAACATTCTTATTGTAATACACTCCGATATATTTTAAGCCAAATCGGAATAGGCTGATACTGCCTATACCTGCAGTTGGATCTATGAAAATCGTCTTTCAGACAAGCGGAGAGAGAGAAAAAAAAAGAGAGAAAGAGAGAGAAAAAGAGAGAGAGAAAGAGAGAAAAAGAGAGAGAGAGAGAGAGAGAGAGAGAGAGAGAGAGAGAGAGAGAAAGAGAAAGAGAGAGAGAAAGAGAGAGAGAGATTGTTAGGTACGATCGTTTTTAATAGAATTACATACATTATCTCATATATTCATATACACCATCTATGTATGTGTATGTGTAACATAGACCAATTGCGTTTGCTTTTATCATATAAAGTGCAATTTGTCTTGGTACACATAATATTGATCAAGATCCCTGTTCTTTCTCTCTTAAATATTTTATATATATATATATATATATATATATATAAAATTTAAGGATCCGATGACAATACATTTAACCGTATAATACTCACAAAAATTATATATATACACATATAGCTGTATGTGTATATGTATACACATAGCTGTATGTATACACATGGCTTGAAATATAACATTTAGTATACAGTGTGACAATAGAGATACTAGTATCTAAATGTTTAAATGTCCATGAATATAAAGCTAATCATTAAGCGACGAAGATAGTTTATCGAATGTAATTTATTGAAATTACATAGGAGAAACTTGTTGCATAATTATACGACAAATGCATTTATAAGTATATATATATATATATATATATATATATATATATATATATATATGTATATATTTATTATATATATGTATTATATATATGTATATATATATATATATGTATATATTTATGTATTATATATATGTATTATATATATGTATATATATATATATATATATGTATATATATGTATATATATTTCGTGTGAACACATGGACATATTTTAAGATCACACTAACACTTGTATCTTTCGACATTTTACATTCGAGGCCACATTTATTTATATAAGAGATTTCCATATTGCGACTTAATAATTTAGATCAATCATATACACGAAAGGAAATAATTTTTATTATTAATGTATTAACTTTGAGCGTATAAATTATTTATCTCATTTGGAAGATATTTTTCAAAATCGATTTTTTTTGATAATGTCTACAACGTGAGTATATACTCTTATCGTAGCCTCGTTATATATACATATATATGTATGTATATGATATAAAAGAACTATATGAAACTGCAATGAGCGACGGAACAAAGTCTTTTCAATGATATATGTTTGTATGTGTGTTTGTATCTGTGTATTAGTATGTAAATAACATTCTAAGGATGTCAGGTACAAATTTTCTATGAATAACTTGACCTAGCTAATATTCTTCGAATCGTTTCTTTCATACACCTGATGCTCATATTCATGTATCCTAATATCATCACAGGGAACACATTCTATATCGATCGGTGTAATTTGAAACTTATATCGTATAAACTGTTTATATATATCTTACATACTTTCCAAAAATAATAATAAGAATAATCCTAACTTTTTTTTTTAGAGATTAAAACTAATCATTCGAATATAAGAACAGTGGCGTTAAATGGGATGAATTATTTTTATATAATAATGATTGTTAATAAGAATTTGTTTTCTCTATACATTATTCTCTCTATGTACAAACATATATGATCTTTCGTTTAAATCATATTTCTTTTTTTTCTTTTCAATTGAATCGTTTCATTAATATCTTTCAATACGATTAATGGCGATTCTGAACATGGATTTATCATAGTTGTTGAGTATTTTATAGCCATAAATAGAGTTTATACTTCGTTCTTAAGTATAAATAATCTTTTGGCCTCATCAAAATCTTATTTATCATTTGATTGTTTAAAACAATAAGCAGTGAGATAGGCTAAGAAACATATAAAAGAAAAAATAATAGTAAAAATAATAAAAAGAAAAATAACGCCACTGCCTGATACAATCGAACGAAAGGAAAATAATAACTGACTTAGGAGTACTGAACGCGTATATAAGTAGTCAAGTATGTAAGAGTTACATTTATTCAGGATTGTACGTTCGCTAAACGAGTTGGAGTGGTTGGTTGAAGATCCATCGTACGGCATACCCAACCAGCAATGTCAACGTTCTCCGACTCAGCCGTTTTTATCCATTCGTGATTCTAAAATTATTATAGTATAAATTACAAAAATCTTTTAAAAGTAAAATTGTTAAGTTTATTATTGAAAATCATTTGATACCATTAGTGTCTTTAAGTCTGCTCTCTCCGATGGATTTTTCTTCAAGCAACGATCAACAAAATCTGTGAATGCTTCACTGAAAAAGCCAGCTGGCAGTTTTGGTGGTGGTTCATTGACGATATAATCTAATAACTCAAATATTGCCATAGGTCTTGGGCTACCTGCGCCTATAGACCATAAATATTATTATTATTATCGCATTATGATATAGAATAAATGATTTAACCTTTTGAGCGCTTAATATATCCGATGCAACCAATCCACGTGGACGGCGCGCGCTTAGCTCGCTTTCGATTGCTAAAGACGGAATATATTTTGTCGTAAATGTTAACTTTGTCGATTAAATACACAAGGCACAACTATTTAAATAATTTAAGAAAATTATTTTCAAACATTAAATATTAATTTTAAATTATTTTGAAACAATCATTAATACACAAACCGACAATGTTGTTCCTAAGGAACATACATATATACGTCTCATACGCTGATAATATCTCAAGTGCGGGAGAAGTTGAAAAAATTTATAAACACATATATGCGCCCATATTCTCCATACTGACTGCTTTCGCTAAACGCATATATACGTCCATAGCACTCAAAGGGTTAATCATGCCACTTATTTGGATACCAACTATGTCCAGGTGACTGTTGAGCAGGTGTTGGTTCGCTATTTGTCGCAGCAGTCTCTGTTGAAGATTGACTTCCTGTTTGTGTGCCAAATATCGATGCCAAAGTTTTTTCATCAGGTGGTGGAATGGGATACATACCGATAGCCATTTCAACGAGTGACAAACCTAACGACCAAATATCACTTTGCACGGAATAATGAGTACCTTGTAATCTTTCTGGCTGAAAATGTGATTATATAATTAACATATAAAATATTCTTTAGAAATGACATGAAAGACAGATATTTTTGATTAGAAATATTTACCGACATATAACTCCTGGTACCAACGAACGAATTAGCCATGGAATCTATTAATTGACCAGAGACACCAAAATCACAAATCTTTATTTCTCCTGCACTATTTACAAGAATATTGCTTGGTTTAACGTCGCGATGCATGATAGCGTGCTTGTCGCGCAAATAACTTAGACCTTTCAGTACCTGAGAATAAAAAAAAAGAAAATATCAATTTTTTTTAGATGTACCCTGTAGAATCATAAAAGAAAAAAGAATACACACATATATATATATATGTGTGTGTGTGTGTGTATATATAATATACACAAAAGATAATACAAACACGAGTGAAGTGAGCTGAGCTGTAAAAATAGTATCAACAAATTAAACCTTAGTTATTATTATAGAAAATATCATTAAACAAATCATTGAAACAATATGACACAGACACAAGGAATGTCTGTAAAAAATCTTCGGTCAAATTTGAATAATTCTTTTTCACAGTCCATAAAAAAAAGACTAACTGAAACAGAAATTGAAGCTCTTCGTAGTGATTTAATTACTACAGATCATACAATTCCTTTGGAAGAATTATGCGCAAAATTAAATACAGATCTAGTGAATGGTCTTACAGAGAAAGAGGCTACACGATTACTTAAGAAAAATGGACCAAATGTGTTGTCTCCTCCAAAGGAAACATCTGAATTTATCAAATTTTTACTATGCATGTTCAGTGGTTTCGCAAGCTTGTTGTGGATTTGCGCGTTTCTATGTTTCTTACTAGTTTTTATCAGTTATTTAATGAAAGAAGAACGAACTGGCATCGAATGGTTGGGTGTTATAATTGTTGTGATATGTCTCATATCTGGTATATTTGCTTATATACAAGAAAGCAAGAATACGAAAGTTATGGAATCGTTTAAGAAGATGGTACCTACTTTTGCGACAGCAATAAGAGACGGAAATAAAATACGTCTTGGTACCGAAGAATTAGTACTTGGTGATTTGGTAGAGATCAGACTTGGAGATAAAATACCTGCTGATATTAGGATAATTAAATGTAATGGACTGAGAGTTGAAAACTCGAGTATTACTGGTGAAAACGAACCAGTTATTCGTACGGACTATCCAACAGATTTAAGTCCTTTGGAATCTTCGAACGTTGCCTTTTTCTCTTCATTTGCCGTTGCTGGAGATGGGACAGGTATAGTTATTGCTGTCGGAGACAACACGATGATTGGTAGATTAGCAGGATTAACATCTTATGTAAAAAAGACTGAAACACCGATCGCTAAAGAGATCAAACATTTCGTTCATATTATCACAGTGGTTGCTATCATTTTTGGTTTAATTTTTTTTGGACTTTCTCTCATGTTAGAACCCGATGTAATCAAAGCCTTCACATATTTACTTGGTATCATTATCGCCAACGTGCCGGAAGTCTTGCTGATAACAGTGACCACTTGTTTGACCTTAACTGCTACAAAAATGGCTAATAAGAATTGTCTGGTAAAGAATTTGGAAGGTGTAGAAACTCTTGGTTCTACTTCGACAATCTGTTCCGATAAAACAGGAACTCTCACTCAAAATAGGATGTCAGTTTCACATATATGGTTTGGATATAATAGATTTTCTTTCTCACAGACAGAAAAGATCGGTGCAGAAAAAGATATATTGATGGAGAAACCTGCTTTCAATTATGTCTTGAGAGATGCCACTCTTTGTTTACGTGCTGAATTCACTGCAGAAAGTACACTTGTGGTACCAATTGAACAACGTAATGTTATAGGCGATGCATCAGAAACTGGTATACTTCGTTTCTGTGAACACATACATTCTACAGAAATATATCGTCAGAAATATCCGAAAGTAGCTGAAATTCCTTTTAATTCTACTCTTAAATATCAATTGTCCATACACCGTAATGTTAATTCATATATACTGATTATGAAAGGTGCTCCAGAAATAATTTTGAATTATTGTACCACAATACTGACTATGGATGGTCAAACAAAACACATGGAAGTTTCTGATATACAAGCAATAAAACATGCCTGTACTGAATTAGCATATTTAGGTGAACGAGTATTAGCTTATAGCGATCTTGTGTTACCTGGGAATATATACGGCCCTAATTATCAATTTAATACAAACTCTCAGAACAAATATAACTTTCCAATGAAAGGTTACAGATTTGTTGGTCTAATCAGTTTGATAGATCCACCTAGACCAGGAGTACCAGAAGCAGTCCAAAAATGTCGTACAGCTGGCATAAAAGTGATCATGATAACTGGTGATCATCCAGTAACAGCAATGGCTATTGCTAGAAAAGTTGGTATTATAAGTGAAGGACACGAAACTAAATATGAAATAACCTTGCTGAATGATAATCAACCATCTTTCACAGTTGTACCTGATATTGTGACCGATGCTATAATCCTAACAGGTACAGAATTAAGAAGTATGGACGTCGATGATCTGGATAATATTATTAAGAATTATGAAGAGATTGTTTTTGCTCGCACTACACCACAGCAAAAGTTGATGATAGTAGAAAGTTGTCAAAGATTGGGAGAAATTGTAGCTGTTACTGGGGATGGTGTCAACGATGCACCTGCCCTAAGAAAAGCCGATATAGGAGTAGCTATGGGAATCACAGGATCGGATGTAGCTAAAAATGCTGCAGATATGATACTGATGGATGATAACTTTGCGTCTATCGTTACGGGAGTAGAAGAAGGTAGATTGATATTTGATAATTTAAAAAAATCCATTGCTTATACATTAACGTCCAGTGTACCCGAAATGTTACCAATGTTAGCCAGTCTTATGTTTGCAATTCCTTTACCATTTATTATTGAAATGGTACTCTGTATCGATGTTGGAACCGATTTGATTCCTGCTATATCGCTAGCTTATGAAAAACCAGAATTAGATATTATGCAACGAGCACCTAGAAATCCTCAATATGATAGATTAGTTAATAAACGTTTAATATCTATTACTTATGGTCAAATTGGAATGACCCAAGCTGCAGCAGGTTTCTATACTTATTTTATGATTTTAATGCTGAATGGATTTTTGCCATATCATCTGTTAGGATTAAGATACGATTGGGAAAACAAAGCAATCAATGATCTTGAAGATTCGTATGGACAAACGTGGACTTATAAGGCTAGAATGGATTTACTCAACGAAGCACGCACTGGATATTTTCTTTCTCTTGTTATAACACAAATGGTAGACTTAGTAATGTGTAAAACAAGACGTAATTCTATTTTTCAACAAGGAATGGACAATTGGTTTTTAAACTTTTCTTTTGTATTTGAAATTATATTAACAGGAATGCTTCTATATATACCAGGAACAGAAAAAATATTTAAGACTATGCCTTTAGATCTTTATTGGTATTGGCCTTGCCTACCACTTGCAATATTTCTTTGGGTTTATGATGAATTCAGAAGACTTTGTATTCGTTTGTTTCCAGGATGCCTTATTGAACGAGAAACGTATTATTAATTTTTTACTTAGGATAAGTAGTACATATGTAGTTAATATTAGTAAAGATTTAAGTTCTAGTTATTTAAGTATAGTATAATGCTATTTGTCATTATATTGTTGATTATAATTTTTTAAAAATTAATAATAAATTATTTATGCTAGAAAAACTAATATGTCTGGATATTAATAATATTAAGATATTACTCACAGCAGATGTAATAGTGCCTAAAATAGGTTCTGGAATTCTACCAGCTTTTTTTAATATCAAATCTAATGATCCTCCATCCATGTATTCCATGCATATGCTAATCTCACCATCACTGTAAAAAATCACAACAATACATATAATATATAATTATTTTGAGGTAAACTTTAATTTTAAGTTATATATTTGAATGAATACACAAACCTGTAAAAAGCACCATAGAATCCAACTATGTGAGCAAAATTACATTCATGTAATACTTTTAATTCCCTTATGATTTGCTTTTTAATAGCTGGTTTTACTTCCAAATGAATCAACTAGAATAATATTAACAACATAATGTGTTAAAATATTTTTCTATAAGTATATATATATATATAAAATTTGCAAATGATCATACCTTTCTTGCCATAATAAGCCCATACTTTTTATGTCTAACTTTCATAACAACTCCACCATTGCCAGCACCTAATTCACCAAGTTTTTCAAAATCATCATCACATAATTCTCCTACCTTCTCTTTTTGTCCTAAGAAACTTTCTAATCTCTTTCTTTGCTCCTCATCCATCTCCAACTCTTCTAATCTTTCTTGAATAGCATCGATACTCATCTTGCCCATTACACCGCTAACCAAGACATAAAAAATAAAATAACAGTTTAATAGAATACTAGGTTTGATTAGAAAATAAAAAATAATTAATTATTGAAAGAAAAACATTATGCTTACTCTGGTATAACGGGTGGTTCTGAATATGTAGGCAGTGGTGGAACTGGTGGTGATGGGGATACAGCTGGAACCGGTTCAATCGAGCCAGGTGGTAATGTCAAGTTTAATTTGTTTTTTGACATTTGTTATGTGAAGAAGTATCACCAACGCAACAAATCAATTCTGAGTTATATGAAATATATGTATATGTTTAATGCGCGTGTGGATTTATAAAAAAATATAATATAAACTTTTCCACAGAGAATTAATATAGAGATTATTTCACTTATATAAAAATATTTCTTACAGGCGTAGGTTCTGTACACAAAAAATTTTCTTTATCCTTTTCTTTGTACGTTTTCTTCTTTCACTTCTTTTTTATTTATTTATTTATTTATTTTTTTTTTTTTTTATTCCTTACAATTTATACAACTTGTACAACTTTTATAACAACACTCGCATTTCTAAGTTATTACAAAGTTGTATTTAAATGTTCGTGAAAAAAATCGTTATTTTCTTTGATCTGTCAATCTCACAACTCTGTCTCAAGACATATATATATATATACATATATATATATATTTATTTGAAGAGAGAATTATCTTTCTGATTTATTTTTATTTTATTTTATTATTATTTTTTTTTTTAAATCCAACACCGATGGTAGAAAATCAAAAAACAAACATTCGTAATATACATTCTTTTTCGAGATATTTCATTAAAAAAGAAATACAGGTTATCCGACTCTTTTCAGGGAGCCGCGAAGTTAACGTTGAACGATAGAACGCATACAGTTAGCTATTCCGAAAATCATAGACTATACTTGAAGAGTCAATAGTTTGATAAATTATATCTTACATACATATTATATTTGATACGTATATGAACCGATTTATTTTTCATTGAAGAAAATAAATATTAATATGCCTTTTCTTTCCTTATTAATTGTATTCACGTTTCTTACTTTAACGCGAAAATAAAAACAAAGCTCTTATAACTTTTCAACTCGACTCGTGGCCATAAACTATTGTGCTTTCAGGAGCGTATCTATCATTCAATAAACTTCGATTTTATCGAAAGAGCTGAGAAATAAAAATTTTATTTATTATATTTGATATTAGTTTACTATATATTACATATTACTATTAAATTTTACTTACGAATATATGTTGCTAGGTATATTTGACGATCGCATTCAGAATAACGAGATTTCTATTTTCAAAGTTTGACCGAACATTTAAAACGTGACATTCAATTGCTATCACTAAAATATCAATATTTATCATTTTAAATATCCGGCATGAATGATTTGAAATACATAATATAGTTTGGATTAATAATTAAAGATTATACATTTTTTTTTTTAATTTAAAAAAACTTCTTTAATTTCACAAAATATAAATAAATAATTTCGAAATAAATTAAATTTTTAAATTATTGTCTATGTTATTTAAAATAAAGTTACTGTGAGTTGGCAACACTGTTACGTACAGGAAGTTAGTGATCGTTCGTGAGACGTTCTTTCCTTAACGGTCGTGCTGTTAGGAGGTATGTATGGAATAATATGTAATGTTTATAGAATCCATTCGCATCTATTGTTTTATCCTATTATTGGTTAAACAAATATTAATTTATTATGTATAAAACATCGAATTATATATTTTTTCTAGTAAATATTTCATATCGATCGCTTAAAATGGTGAAATATTTACTGTCAAGTACCGTCATATTGCGATTGTGCGACACCTATCCTCTAAAGAAAAATGTCGATTTAGTATTATTACAATTTTTATACTAATTTTTTTGTGATTTCAGAACATAATGGGTCGTTATTCTTACGAGCCACTAAATGCTACGAAATCGTGCAAGGCACGAGGTTCCAATCTTCGTGTGCATTTCAAAGTAAATATAATTATATTTTTAAAGACACATGTTTACATATGAACGTATGTCGTTATACATTATGTATTCGACGATGATGTCGTTTTTGTTGTAGAACACTCATGAAACAGCACGCGCTATTAAAAACATGGCTCTTCGTAGAGCACAAAAATATTTGAAAAACGTGATTGAACACAAAGAGTGTGTACCTTTCCGAAGATTTAATGGTGGAGTGGGTCGATGTGCTCAAGCTAAACAGTTTGGCACAACTCAAGGTAAATTTTTAAGAATAATAAAAATGTGTTATTGAAAATGATAACATTTTTTTTTTTTTATAAATATGCATACAAATAATGTAATGCATTATAAAAGATTTGATTATATTTACTTACTGTTCATGTTTTTAGGACGTTGGCCCAAGAAATCTGCAGAATTCTTGTTGCAACTTTTAAAAAATGCTGAGAGTAATGCAGATTACAGAGGATTGGATGTGGAACGCCTTGTCATCGATCACATTCAGGTCAATCATGCATCTTGCTTACGTAGGAGAACTTACAGAGCCCATGGTCGTATTAATCGTAAGTACATTCATTATATTTCTTCATTTTTTGTTTTTTAATTTCTTTGAAAAAAATTATTCATTGTATTTATTATTAATATTACGTATCTAATAATTTTTTATAGCGTACATGAGTTCACCCTCTCATATAGAGGTTATATTAACTGAAAAGGAGGATATTGTTTCGAAGGCTACAGAAGAAGAACCTTCGAAGAAAAAATTGAGTAAGAAGAAGCTCGCAAGGCAAAAGGAAAAAATGATGAGGGAGTAATTTTTATTTATAATTATCTATTAAAAGTACATAAAACAAAAATTGAAGACTACTTTATTTACCATAATTTCTTATCTATTTCCTTTAACTCTGTCATCAACACGATCAGTAATCGTAAAAAATGGTCTTAAGTCTTTTCAGATATCAAAAGGACATATTTTGTCATACGTATACATTATCATTTTGTCACCAATATTGTACAATAACATAAAAGAATTATTTTTCGAAATTAAATATACTTTTTGTTGTATGTCATAAAAAAATAAATTAGTTTTTAAATAATTTAAGAAAAGAATATTTTAAAGTATCTCAGAAAAAAATATAATAGGTCACTTTCATTGATGAAACACATTTCTTAATTCACATTTCTTAACGAAGCAAGACTAGAGAAATTTTTAATTTGTATATTGTTTACAAATTGAAACAATTATAATTGGATGATATTTTAAGTATGTTTAATTGTTTTTATTTTTCTGTAATAATTTAATATACTTACTATATAAATGTTAGAGGGTGAAGAGTATAGCATGAATATACACATCGATTTTTACTAATACATAGAATTATTGCTTTATTCAACATAAAACTTTTTCTTTATTGTTCTTGTTATTCTTTTTGTAAACTTACATTTTATTATTCATTTTCATATGATTGATATGTTTTTTTAAATTATAAATGTTTAGTGACAGACATTGGAACGTAAAAAGATAATTTACGTAAAAAGATTATTTAATAGTTATGTTAAAATATAATAATACGAAAGAATTAAAAGGGGGTATATAATAAAGTATTGCATTATGCAACGCTATACATAAGTAATACATATTTATATATCCCTATTATTAGGGATGTGCTACTAATCGAAATTATGGGTATCCGATCCGAGATAACAAAAAATTCTCGACCCAAACCTTTCCGAGTATTTGGACATTTTTAATATTTAAACAATTATTACCGATCGATTGTGATTCTAATGGCGCATATTATCTACACGTAACGAGATATAGTATATAATAATGTAATTAAAATCGATGCTCTTAACATAAACACTTCTTGTATTTGTACCTTTTATAGAGTGAAACTTTTCAATTAATTTTATTTACCTTTGCTTTTTTAGTATTAAATTATAAAAGGTGGATCAAAAGTTTTTAGATGATTTAAAAAAAATAAAATCGATTACACTTTTTCGTGACACTTCGGGCTTAGGTAATTAGGCTTCTAATTTTACGAAACAGTTTTGTTATCCGAACAAAAAAAAACAAAAATAATAAAATTAGTTCAAAAAATCTCAAAAGAAGAGTAATTGATACATATATATATATTTTTTTTTTCAAGTCATCCAGGAATTTCTTACTCAACCTGTACGAATAATGAAATTAGAAAAGGTTTTTGAAGGATGACGAAAAGATACTGTTTTCCTTTTCTTCTAATTAAATAATAATATAAATTAGAAGTCGAGCCTGTCGTCTCAATTTCTTTCTAAACGTATATATAATAGACGTATAAGTAATACTTGCGAATACTTTTTTCGTGAAACGAACTCTCCTACCATTTCATCCTATATCCGTCCTACTTAATTATATTACTTAAATAAATGTTTTGTCGTCTTTTTTGGGTTTTTTATCTTTTTCTATTTTTCTTTCTTTTTTTCTTTTTCTGTGTACGTTCCTTATGCAAGGAAAATATTATTAATAATATGATAAAATATTGGTATACGTATTATAACTCGTATATAATTTGTGATAACGAAAAATATCAAAAAGTATTGCAACGAAAGAAAATGCATGTGAGACAGACTGTACAGGACTCGTCGAGGAACTCAACGTCGATTTTTTTAGCCAATGTCAAGAAAGTGGTTCGCGAGTTGTGTTTGGTAAAAATAGGCACAGTAAACCGCCACCTGAAAAATGAAAAAAAGAAAAAAAGAACAAGATGAAATTAAATTTTCAGATTTTATGAGAAAAAGTGATACAGATAAAAAGTTTCCGAATGGACCCCAAAAGTTTTTGGGTGATATTAAAGATTCGTTTTTTATGGGCTTATAGTAAAGATTCATAATTTCATAAGTTACGCTTGTAATTTTAAAGTTCGAGAAAAACAAAAAAGAAAAAACATTAGCTCAAAAGATCTCTGATTTTTAAGATCACCCGAAAACTTTTGCCCCATCCTGTATATTAACTTTAAGATAAAGAAAAAAAACTAAATAAAAAGATAACGACAATAAGAAAAAGATAGGGCTTACCGATCAACAGACCAGCAACGATGAATGTGGGTGCTGGACAATACATGTCCAATAGTTGTGCTATGACGATATTACCGATAATACCACCGAGACGTGCAGCCACCATCGATATTGCGATACCGGTTGCACGTAAATGAGTTGGAAAGACTTCGGTGATCAGACAGTCTAATGCAGCGTTACCGCAACTGATCACACCGCTGAAGAAGGCCGAGACGATGAGATTGTGATATTTGTTGTACACGAAGTACAATCCGATCGAACAGAGCCCCGACGAGAGAGTACTGAACACTGGTGGAAAAATAAAGAAGGAAAACAAATTATTTAAAAAAAAAAAAGAAAAGGAACTTCCACGTATACAGGGCGGATCAAAAGTATTCTCTAAGTGATTTTAAAAATTAATTAATTATAAATTTTGTTCGATACATTTTCTCCTGGGTCCGTACTTAAGTTTTACAATTTGTGAAAAAAAAAGAAAAAAGAAAACAAATTAATAATTAGCCTACGAAGTCTCCGAAAAGGGTAATTTGGATTTTTAAAATCGTCTGAGAACACTTTCGATCTACTTGTATTTTCTCAATGAAAAAAAAAAGAACAAAACAAATTTGATTTTTAGCACTTACCAAGGAAAAATTTGCGACCAAGACGATCCATTCCCAGAACAGCAATGATATTTGCCGGTATAGCCGAAGCCACGGTAATAAGTGACTCCATAAAAACGGAAGAACCGATTTTATCATTGCAAATATTTTCAATACGATGTGAGCCCTTGTTAACAACGTAATCGGTGACCTCACATATCGACGTTGATTGGTTCGGATGATCACGATGAAATTCGTCGAATCGATTGAACAACTCCGGGAACCACATCATTAAGCCATAATAACCGATATGGAAGGTGAAGTTTATAATGATGGAGACGACGGTGAAACGAAGTATCGGTGAGACAAATAATTGACGGCTGTTATCCAGGATGTCACCGAGCATCATCTTGCATTTACTCTTTTCCTCGATGCTGGCCTTGACAGGCTCTGGTTCTTGGAAGTCATCGAGGATCAGTTCTTTTACCTGAGAAAAATTAATGTTTTTTTTTCTTTTTTTCTTTTTTCACAATCAAAAATTATAGCACCTATGAAGAAAGAGAGACAGAAACAGTGATAAAATTAGAATTACTGAAAGAAAACAAAGTATACAATATAACATGATCTATGTTTTTATATAAAATGTGACAAAAAAAATATATACATACATATATATTTTTTATTAAAAATATGACTAAGTGTATTTTCTTTTATATTATATATAAAATGTTGCACAGTGTATTTGCGTATATAAATATATATAAATTTATTATTTAAAAAATTATTATTATTATTATATATATATATATATATATATATATATATATATGTAAATGTGACAAATTGTATATTTTTTATATACATATAAAAAATGTGACAAATTGTATATTATATATATATAAAAAATGTGACAAACTGTATGTTTTGTATATGAATCGAAGGAAAAAAAAAGAAAAAAAAATTGGCTTACCGTATAACTGTCGCGAGATCTGCCAGTGTTAATGGCGTAGATACCACGGAAGATATCAAGAGCTTCTTGATATCTTCCGCATGATAGAAGATATTTGGGGGATTCTGGGAGCAGCAGAAGTAACCCCGCTACGATGAACGACGGAGCAGCGCAGATCAGCAGGAAGATTCTCCAAGAGTTATATGTGAATGATGCACTTGTAATACCGATGTCCTGAGGGATGATCAACCATGCCAGTCCTTAATTAAGAAAGGAAATAAAAAGGATAAGAAAAAAGGAACAATAATTAATTATGCTCTTTCTCTCTTTTATTGTTTTTTCTCTCTCTTTTTTTTTAATGACTTTGTAGTATGGATCTTACCAGCAACGAAGAGATTTCCGAGTGTCCAAAAAGCTGCCATGAACGAAAGCATGGAGCCTCGTTTTGATTTTGGTTGGAACTCGGCGAAATACGACCAGATGACCGGACCACTTCCTCCGAGTCTAAAAAAGAGGGAGAGAAAGAGAGAGAAAAATTGTCATATCAATTGAATAATTTCAAATTTTAAATAGAGATTTTTCAGGATTTTAAAACAGATTTCTGTTGTTTTCTTCTTATTTTTTTATTTTCTATATATCTATATTAAGTTGGCCAATAAGTAATATAGGGATTTTCTTAACTCAGATGCAACTCGATGCATATACACATACGCACACACACACACACACATTTTAATTTAATTTAACAATCCTACAATATCTCCGATGATATTAATATAGGATAGATCAAAAATCCTTAAGCGAGCATGAAAATTTCTAGATAGATTTTTAAAAATCAATTACACTTTCTCGAGACTTTTCAGACTGATTTTCTTTTTGTAAATTACAAAATTACAATTCTACCATTACAAATTTAATTTACAAAACTACGAACCTAACTTCAAATCTATGAAAAATCTTGGAAAACATTCAATTGATATTTATAATTCATTTAGGAACTCTTGGTCTATTCTGTGCATAATCATTGAAATTAAAACAATAGAAAATTGTTATATGTAAAACGAATTTGTGAATTTGAATAAAGATGTTATAACTTACGCGGCACCATTTAGGAAACGGAAGAACATGAAGAGTTCGTAAGACTGGCTAAAGCTGGAGGCAACGATGCAAAGGGCGTTCATAAAGGAAATGGCAATGAGGACCTTGCGACGACCCAAAGCATCCGCAATGGAGCCCCAGGCGTACGCACCGGCCATCATGCCAATGAAGATGATGGAGTTGAGCCATCCCTTAGCTTGGGTATCAAGTTTTAGATCACATTGTGCACTTGGTAGAATGAAAGACATGGAGATCACGTCCATCTCCTCACTGGTACTGACGAAGCCACATACCGTGAGCAGGAAGTAATGAAACTTGCCATACTCTGTTAACAATTTTTTTAATGAGATTGAATTTTCTTTTTTTTCTTTTCCTTTTATTCTCTAAACATTTTTTTAAACACAATTGAACAAAATTTTCTTCCATTTTGAGTAAAAATTTTTTTAAAAGTTTCATTCATTTTTTTTTACATTTTTTGTCCATTCACGTTTTCATGTTTTAGAGCAGTTAATTTATTTTTTTTTATTTCTTTACTCATTTATTTGTATTTGTTTTTATTTTTTTTTTTTCATCGATACTTACCAGTAAGTTCGATGGCCTTTTCGAAATCGGCTTTAATGCAGGATCCTTTCTCTGGATCTAGGTTCTTTTCCTTGGGCCCGATTCCTACAAAAAATATAAAAAAAAGAATATAAATAAGAAATAAAAAAATGAATAACATTAAAATGATAAATAATTGATCGAATAAAAATCATTAGGGTTTTTGTCGACTTTTATCGGATGTATCCAAATTTAAACAAAATATTTTAATCAAGATACATTTCGAAATATAATTTAATATCCTGTTATTTACTTTAAAATGTACTTAGGATTATGCTTACGGGCAAGTTCAAGTTCCTTGGAACCACAACCGTTTAGGCGCTCGTCTTTTACATCACACTCTGTAAAAAAAAAAGATATTAAATGACAACGATCAAATCAGGATGTTTCAAAGATACCTAGATAAGCCAAATGTTCCTAAATCATTTAAAAAATTTCCAGATTGTAAAACGATAAGTCTGAAGAGTCTCGAAAAGGTATATTCGATTTTAAAACTTGTCAAGGAACTTTTGGCTCATCCTGTATATATTAAATATATTAAAAAAAAAGTGTGAGTGTGCTCGAACGTTATAAATACTTTCTTATATTTTGAAATTATATGTTTCATTTATTTTAAGAAAAAAATAAAATGAAGAAAATCGAAAAGTTGAAAACACAACGACGAAATTTTTACTTACTATTTTTTCTCCCTCTCTTTCTATCGTTATCTATCTATCTATTTATCTATCTATCTATCTATCTCTTTTTATTTATTATAATAAATAGATTTGTTTTCAAACAAAAATTTTTAGAATCCTGATCATATTTATATAAATCAGTTCGAACGATTTATCATTTATAATTTGTTTATAACAATAACAAGACAAAAGGACTTACTATCGTTGTGCTTTGAGTCGGGTTCACCTTCTACCATTCTACGATGTCCGTGCAGTTGAGTGAATCTGGCTTGGTAAATTTATCAGATATAGCAGTGTCTTCGTGTACGATAGTGAAGTTTGTTAGATATTTTGTTGACGATGACGATTAAGTGGACCTTGAACTCTAGGTGAAGTCTTCCTGCTGAATCTGCGCTGATCTGCTGCTGCTGTTCGTCGGCGGGGCTAGATTCTGCGCTCACTCGCGAGCTATATAAAAAAAAGTATATTAATGACACAATTAATAATAAAATGATATTAATAAATAAAAATAATTAACACATATTTTTTATATTTTAAGATTTATTAATAAGATTATTGTTTATTGAAAAATATCGAAGGCTTTTTCTTTTTATCTCATTGCAAATGAGTATGTTAAAGATGTTAAACGATTATATTAAAAATGTTTAATATGTTATATGGTATATATGATAAAATAGGTTTTATATGTATATGTTAAAATATTTAATATATTTAAATCTTGATATATTTTAAATATTTGATATTATATTATTTTAATATATTATAATATGTCAAAATAATAATTATTTTTAAAATATTCAAAACATATTTTTTTTAACGCAAATGCATAATATACAATACATGGGTTAAGATATATATATATATATATATATATATAACCATATCTTAACATATATATATATATATATGTATATAATATATATATATTCATATATATATATATATATATATATATGAAATGAGAAGGAAAAAAACTGATAGATATTTTTTTCAATAAATGAATAATAGTCAATTTTATATGTCGACGCGAAAGACTATAATATGCCTTGTGGTACGTATTAAATCAATACAAGAGGGTTAAGCAGGGTCAATTTGTAATGGTACTGATAGCAAGCGTGGGATGCAACGTTCTAAAGAACAACGATTTGCAACTTCCCCGATGATCGGAGAGGATAATGAAGGCAGTTTGTAGTAAACGATTTATAAGCGGGACCTAATTCGAATTCACTTACATGCGAATACTAAATACTCGATTTTAAACTTTTCGCTCTTACGAAATGATAATAATAAACTATCTGGCGATGCGAGTATAGTTATTTCCTAGAAATAATAAATAATGACCAAAGAAAAAAAAAATAGATAAAAAAAAGAAAGAAAAAACAAGAAAAATATAAGATCAAGGGTGAACAACGAGAGAGAGAGAGAGAGAGAGAGAGAGAGAATAATAAAAAAATATACAAAAAAAATAACAATGTGATAACAATTTTTACATTTCATTAAATTATTGACTTTAATTCATAATTTATATGTTTTTGACTAATTATGTATAATTGATCGAACATTATCAAACGAATATTTGGGATGCAACGATTGATATTATTATTATTACTTTTTTTTTTATTCTTTTTTTTCAATCATTTTGTGTATTTTCTCACGGTTCATCAACATAAAAATATAGTACAATGGAGAAGTAGTATCAATATAACGATCCATTTCACGCGCAATTTTCTCGATCATCTTTATGATCAGCCAATCGTTACGAATGAAACTTCATAAACCTTGAAATAGGCATGTTATTTTCAGGCAAAATCGAGTCACCTGGAGATCGATAAAGCAAGTCTATTATTAACTATTTCGAGTGAAGAAAAACAAAATATAAAATCCATAAGTCTTAATGGAAAAAAACAGATCATTAGAACGTTCTATTGATGATCTAATGATCTAACATATACATATAATAATAATTAATTAAATTGACCGATACGATTATTTTTTCAAAAGATTTTTTTTCGAAACGTATATAATATAAAAGATGAATTTATATAATAACATTGTTATGTATAGATAAATTTAAAGAGAAACGAAAGAAAAAAGATATTTCGTTGCAAAAATATCAAAGGTGTATATTTAATAAAATCTAAAAAAATTCTTAAGAAATTTTCTTCTCTAATCGAATTGAAAAAACATTGAAATTAGGATATATTATTTGTGATTATTGAGAAAGACGAGCGGAAAGAATGTAATAGAAGGAGCAAAAAAGGTTCGTTAATAAAATGTCAAAGAATTTTGAAGTATGGAGATATAAATTGCTGAGAAAAAGAAAAGAAAAAAAAATGAATTTTCGACCGTGACAGGACTCGAACCTGCAATCTTCGGATCCGAAGTCCGACGCCTTATCCGTTAGGCCACACGGTCATTGAAGGGTAGTTTTCATAATATAGAATTTGACCGTTCATAAAAATACACCCCTTTGTTAAAATTCGATATTAATGAACAATTTTATACGAAATATATACAATTTCTACATTTTATCGATATTTAGACCTAATTCAATCTAAGAAGAAGAACGTTGTATAATAATAATAATATTTATATCTTCTAATTTATTAATCATTGATATTGTCGAGAAAATCATATATAATTAAAAAACAAAGTAAAAACAATAAAAAAAAATAGATAAATAAATGAAATAATAAATGTAATTGGTAAGAGAAAAAAAAAGTTGGGTCAAAAGTTCCTTAAATGATTTTAAAAATCAATTACTCTTTTTCGAATCTTTTCAGGCTAATTTTTTCTTTTCAGATTGAAAAAAATGTAGTTTTACAATGTTAGAAAAGAGTAAGTGTAAAAGATCTAGAAGAAAAGAGTAGCTGATTTTTTAATTTCATTTAGGAACTTTTCGTCTACATTGTACATTAATTATACATATAATAATATACTACAATAATAAGATTTATGATATCTTTCAATTTTTCTTAATCGTTCATTATTATCAAAAGTATGTACATAGGTACGTATGTGTATGAAAAAAAAGAAAGAAAAAGAAAGGAATAATACACGAGTAAGAATAAATGAGATAATGACGGTAATTTGTAAGAAAAAAGAAAAAAGAAAAACAAAGTGTGCAAAAAATATATAATTATCTTTCGAGGAATCCTAACTCGAGTTACATAGTTTGAAGAATGTAATTGACTAGCAAGCGTGTTAGGTTTAAGACGCGTTCTAGAAAACGAGTGAGCATTACTGAACATTAACGGATATCCTGCGCTAAATACTATCTAACAGACCGACATCATGCGCGCCATTTTGCAGCCACTTCTTCCGCGAAACTTGATATGTACCTCGCGATTGTATTTAATATTACATCGAGTTACATCTTGCTTAAGGAAATACAGTAATTTCCGTTCATTTTGTCGATCGCTCGGTTTTTATTTTACATTAATTTTTTTTTTATTTTATTTATTTCTTTCAAATTTTTCTTTTAATCCTTAGTTTAATTTCTTCGATTAGAAATTATAAATAGATATATATATATATATATATATATATATATATTTATATATATATATGTTTATTTTTATAAAGTTTTATATAAATATCCAGGAAATGTTTATCAATTACATTTTTTATCTAATTTTTCTCAAGAGGAATAAAATCTTTTCTTCTAATGTTTTTTTCTTTTCATTACAAAATATGAATTTTTTGATGTTGTTGTTTCAATCACAGATAATAATATAGAAAATGTTTATTAATGAAATTGATTTCTTATGATAAAGTTCAGAAATAGATGAAGTTATGATAAAGTTCAGAGATAAGAGAAAATATGGATATGTATAAAAGCAATCGACCTGAAAAGTGATCGTTAATCTATGGAACGAAGAAAATGTTAAACACTTCTAGAGTTCCATTGTGATTACGAAACTCCAATAATTTTTATTAATTCCTCGGCCGTTGAATATTTTAATTTTTTATAAATTTTTTATTTATTTTGTATCACGAGAAAATAATTTTTTTCTCTCAATAGAAATTCCTTGATATTTTTTTATTTTTATCAAATGTTTACAAAACGTTTAATCAATGCAGTTAAATGTTGATTCTCGATGATTGATTACGACGAAGAGAAAAAATGAAAAAAAAAAAAAAAAGAAAAAAGATAGATAAAGGTGATTAATCTAAATTTGATCGTTGATCTATAGAATAAAAGGGGGTATTACGAAGATGGAAATACGGCTCAGTGCGGGGTCGTCGCACGAGGCCGTTAATTGCACCGGTTGAATCGTCAATTATCCATAGTGGAATCGAGTTCAACGGTCGGTCGAATCCAATTACTATTCATAATTTGTCCCTGCACAGGTGCGGCATACACACACACACATACACATCGTATTAAATAACAATACTGAATTTGCTTTTTCTAAAACGTTTTGATACGTAACATTTTTTCTTTCTAATCAATTCTATAATATAAATCAAATGAAAATGTGTCGGGTAAATACAAACAGGAACTTTTTTTAAGAGAAAATAAATTAATTATTATAATCTTGAATAATTTTTTTTTCTAATTTTCAACTTTTCGAATGAATTTATTGCTTAATATAAACGAAGGTATACAACGTAAAATAACCTGTTTCAGAATGATCATGTATTATTGACTTTCGAATTGTAATTATGTATGGATGCATTATGCACAAATCCATATTCATCTATATGTATTGTAGATATGTATTTATACATACATGTATCTATGCGTGTATTCGATCTTATACTAATATTATAATGAGCTTGTTATACTAATCTGCGCGGTGTAAACGTGGAATGTCGATCTTGTAAAAATTCAAAAAAAAAAAAAAGAAAAGATAAAAAAGCTTGAGAAAAACATCGTAAACAGTTGTAGAAAGGAAAATTAATTCATACGATATTCGAACTCACGTTTAATAAATATCTTTCATTTTATCATTTCAAAAATTTGATTATCGATATTAAAAAAAAAATAAAAAAAATAATAAAAAATAAAAAAATAGATAAAGAGAATTCGAGACTATATCGATTTCTCTTTTCCCCGTTTTTTTTTCTTTATCTTTTCTTTTTTTTACAGTTTGTCATCGTTTTTTTTTTCTTTACAATTACAATTTGTCATCATTTTTCCGATAAATTCATTTTTCTTCATTTTTTTTTCTTCCATCGAGTTCGAAACGATCGATCGACGGAATTACGAGAGTGTTGAAAAGAGGTCAAGTTGGATACGATACTCTCGAAAGTTTTAATCGTGGCGCGGAGCACAGAGCCGACGACGTCGACGGAGTTGTAAGTAAAGCGTTTAGTAATTATCGTCAGTCTCGCAAGGACATAATAATCAGTCTCATTGCCGACAAATTTGTCGGGGGGAGAGTTGTACTGTCGCAGATAGTCGGTGTGTATTAGCGCTTGAGAAGCGGTGTCATCACACTCGTTAGAGGAATCATCGTGCAAAACACCGTTTGCGGACCATTTTGCTCCTACAACGACTATGACGGCTACTCTATGCGTTCAAATTTATATATTACGAATATATGTATTATATTTAATATATTAAATATGTATATATGTATTTTTTTATATCTATACTAGTATTAGATCGATCAGCAATTTTTGGATTTTTTTTGGTTAAAAATTATATTTTTGGAGTTAAAAATTATTATATAATCTAATGTTTTGTATTTAAATATAAAATAATATACATATATAATATATTATATATATGTGCACATACATACACACACACATAGACATATATATATCTTATTGATGACGAAATTTTTAATTATTATACAATTTCTATCTTTATTTTTCTTTCTATTTGTCTTATGATGTATGAAATATATGTAGATATGCGTTGTATATATTTATAAATTATAATAACGTACTCAGGACTTTGTCTACTTTTTTTTTTAAGACAATATTTGTCATTTATTCCAAAAAGAAAAAGCAAAAAAAGTAAATGTAGATAAAATTTTTACTTACAATCTCTCTCTCTCTCCCTCTCTCTCTCTCTCTCTTTCTCTCTCTCTCTCCCTCTCTCTCTCTCCCTCTCTCTCTCTCCCTCTCTCTCTCTCTTTCTCTCTCTCTTTCTCTCTCTCTCTCTCTAATAATCCTAATAAATAAATAAAATGCACACTCGTTTGTCTTCCTTCTTTTTTTTATGCAGCTCGATAATCCGTTGAAACACGTGAGATAAGATCACTTAAAAAAAAAAGCTCGCGTAATATATATAACAAAAAAAACTCGATGAAGATAATTAATTTCGAATTTATAATCGATTGAACGGAACAATATGTAGGAAACGTTAATAATATCACGATATATATTTTTAAAGGACGTTTGAACCGTATTAGACGGGGCGTGGAGATGAAGTGAGCGTCAGATCGTTGAAGCAACTAAAAACTACCTGCCACCTCCTATTGACTAACACGATATACTACTTGTTACCGTATTCACTGTTTTATATATCTTTTTCTCATAATGCAACATCCTAACGATATTCCAGTCTCCTTGATTTTTACACCATTTGTTTACTCTGTTTACGAATAAAAATTATTTTTTCAACTGACAGAGCTCCTTGTTTTTTATTTATTTTAAAATTATGAATGATTAGAAAAAAGCAAAATACATGAATATATCTAGTTGAAATTAATTTACGTATGTAATATCTATGCATAAAAGTTATTTTTTTCAAGTTTTGTGTTTTCTAATAAGATTAGAATTAATTAAAGAAAGAAAAAAATAGAAAACCTGAAAATTTATAAAGACTTTATTGTAGTAGAAAAAATTTATTTAAGTATATACATGAAATTAATTTTTAATATTTTCCATTTTCTATCGTACGTAAAATTAGAATTAATTACAAGGAGATATCACTGATATGTAGAAATTAAGTAGACATTTTTTTAATTAGATATTTATCTATATTATTTATAAACAAAAAAAGAATATATAAATACGTATTATAACAGAAATTAATTTACTTGGATACATAAAAATTATTATTGAAAGTTATATATCTCTATATTCTTTATTGATTGTAATCATTGATTAGAAGAAGAAGATATGAATATATAACAGAAACTAATGTGAATTTAATTATAAAAAAAAATATTTGGAACCTATATGACTGTATATTTAAATAATATGTAAGAATGATTTAAAACGTCAAATAACTATAATTAATATGTGAAATATGTTACTTATAAAATTTCACATCACACTTTTAACAAATAATATATTTAACAATTAAAATTATTTGTAAATAATTCTCACATATAATTGTTACGTATAATTAAGAAATTTTTTATAATTGCTCGAATTATTCATCAAATAAATATTTACATAATATATGAATAAATTCATCTAACACTTTTTATGTATATATTTCTTTTATAGTACAATTCGTACAGACCTTTCCTTTTTGTTAGAATAAATAATTATAATTATGAAACTATCATTAAGAGTAAGATAAATTAAAAAGAAAATTTAGAAATAGATGAAAAATGAGATTGGAAAGTTTATAATGTTCTCATTGAAATATTATCACTCTCTTTCTTTCATTATCACCGAGTCATACTTTATCATTGATGACTCAGATATGTTCTTCGAGTGAAGTACATATGCCCATGTAGAACAAAGAATTCTAAAATGCAAAGGAGAGTTACCAAAATAGATACACGAAGATAATATTTATTCTCTTTTTGTCGATGAAATAAAACACGATTAGTAAGGTCGAACGACTGACCTTGACCAACGAAAAGCGATATGGTGGAACGATATGGAATAAGAAAAAGAAGAAAAGGAACAAGAAAAAGAAAAAAAAATGAAAACGCGATGTCCCTCGAGGAAGAAAAATTCTATCTATATAAAGTATACATGTGTATATATATATATGTATACGTAGAATAGGTCGACCTTGTTTGACTGGAGCAAGGATTACCTCCTTGCAATAACGAAGGACGATTAAGAGATATTTTTGACGTTGCATTGCCGGTAGCAATGAAAGAAAAAATGATCTGGTATATATCTTGTGATGACGTATATTCGTATTTGAAATATTTATTTGAAAGAAACATCTTATAAAAAACCGGTTTTAATTATATTGTTATTTATATACATATATTTATATATAATTGTTTAATAACTTTAATAATATAATTGTATATATATAATTGTTTTAATTAATCGATCATTTTATTATTGTATATGTCATTATTACTTATGTGTAGATATATATATATATATATATACTATGTTATATGTTATTATTTTATATATAGGATCTGGTCTATTACGATATAGTGATTATAAAAATGACTATTAACATACTTGCAGTTCAAAACAAATCAATAGAACATATTTTATTAATTCCATTACTGTACACCATAAATTTTATTTTATTTTATAAATGCTATTAAATTAAATTTACTAAATCAAGGAAATCATTTGCAATACTTCAGTATTTTTAATCATCGATTTATGAGAAATGAATCAATCCGATATTTATGAAAAAAGTATCTTTCGCATATAATAAAAAAGAAAAAGGTTTGAATCTGTAATAAAGAAGATCACACGTATTATGAAAAATTTATATAAAATTGTACTTATGTAAAAGCGATAATTGAACTGATTGATTTCGAGAAGGATACTCTATTTCTCGACGTCATGTTTGTTATAAAATTGCTATCATGTATTTACGTATAGATCTCTCTCTTTCCGTCTCTCTCTCTCTCTGTCTCTCTCTCTTTCTCTCCCTCTTTCTCTTCCTCTTTCTTTCCTTTTCTCTTGCTAAAACTAGTAGAGACGTCATCAAAGTTATTTATATGACATGTATGAAGAGCAAATAACAAAAAAAAAAGGAAATAATATATGTTCAACATTAGACAGTGCATTTTTGAGAATTCACATTTTGTTTGATGATCGTCGACGACTTCTAAGAAAGATTTGTTCCAATGATTTGATGTTCTTCTTTTTCTCTTTCTTTTTTTCTGTCTAACGAATATAAGAGGAAGAATGAAAATCAAGAAGATGATAAAGAAGAAGAAGAAGAGGAATAAGAAGAAGAGGAATAAGAAGAAGAGGAATAAGAAGAAGAGGATAAAGAAGAAGAAGAAGAAGAAGAGGAATAAGAAGAAGAAGAAGAAGAAGAAGAGGAGGAGGAGGAGGAGGAGGAAGAAAAGGCATCAAGAGAACGCACAAACAATTAATTAATATCTATGTTCGACGTTACTGTTGGTTCTTCGGTTTACAGGAGCACGTGGCTCGATTAAACGAGCCGCTTGTCCGGGCTGTTCCAGCCCTCTGTAGTATAAATATTACGATCTTTCAGAGCGGTTTTAACCGGTTAAATCTTGAAGACTCTAAATATGAAGCAATACGACGAGAGAAAGAAAGAGAGAAAGAAAGAAAGAGAAACAGAGAGATGTCTTCAGGGTGGAAGAGGGGAAAAATTACGTGATCATTTGTCTGTCCTCGGATCAGCAATTGGCTCTCCAAAGAATTTTGCATTCACTTTCAAATTTAGAAATAGAGATAGAAAAAAAAATAGACAGATAGATAGATAGATAGATAGAGAGAGATAGAGAAAGAGAGAGAGTGAGAGAGAGAGAGAGAGAGAAGGGAGCAGATATTCTCAGGGTGGAAGGGGAGGAAAATCACGCGATCATCTGTCTATCGTCAGTTCTTTGATTCTACAATTGTATCAATGTGAAAGAATTTTGCATTCGCTTAAAAATTTCACCCTAACATTCGTTGTTTCGTTTAGAAATCTTTCAACTAAGTCTTTTAAAATATCGTAGAATCAATAATTAGATCAAATTTATAATAATAATTGAAAGTTGAATCAACGACGGATGATATTTCATCCCCCTGCCTCTTATTTAAACGTCCTTTTTTTCTTTTTTAATTTTTCTCTTTTTTTTTTTATTTAATAGTTAAGACGGCACTGACATTGTTTACTTGGACGGTATATATATATATATATCATCTTTTCTTAAATTTTTAGTAATTAACATATATATATATATATATACGTACATACATACATACATATTTCATAATATATTAATAGTACAATTGGACGAATTCAAAAAAGAAAAATGAAAAGTCGTTGTTTGTTTTAAGGAAAGAGAAATTATTTATTCGCTCAAACTATTTGACGCTTGTTCGCTCGTAAAAGAAGAAGAAGACAAAGTAGAAGAAGAAGAAGAAGAGAAAAAACAAGAAGAAGAACAAAAATGAAAAATAACACTTAACGACACACACACACATATACCCACTCACGTACACTAGTGGTAACTATTTTAATCCTATAAAAACATTGTTTAATTAACTATCACTATCAGTTTCAGATATTTAGATGAGTAGAAACTTACGGTGTACGGTCTGCCAAGTCTTGGAAAAGTTGCCCGGATTGGGGAACAACCAATGCGAGACGAGAGTGCACAATGCTTATATACGACGGGACCTGATCCCCACTCTAATTTCTTCGAAAATGTTCTTCTCAAGAGAGAGAGAAAAGAAGAGAAGAGACGATACCGATTGAGTCTCAGAGAAAGAGAAGGAGAAAGAGAAAAAAAATACGGTATTGTAGTAGAGAGAGAGAAAGAGAGAGAGAAAGAGAAAGAGAAAGAGAGAGAGAGAGAGAGAGAGAAAGAGGGAGAAAGATGACGATGAGATAGAGAAATGTGATAGAGAAATGAGATAGAGAAATGAAAAAGAGAAAAAGATCGTTAAGTTTGTATCAACACTAATCTTGCGCTCCTTAGCGTTGGTAACAAATCATAGTAGAATGACTTTATAACTGAGAACCATTCAATTTACTTGAATTTAAAAGATAGAAAAGAAACGAATGAGTTGATATTCATGGTTATCTTCTTTTTGTTCGTCTTCTTCTTCTTATTATTATTATTCTTCTTCTTCTTCTTATTCTTTCTCACTTTCTTTTTTTGTTTTATGGAATATACCATCTTATTTTGTTGGAAAATCACTCTGGCTACGTTAGATTTATAAATCTCTAAGTATTATTACATTACAGAAAGAAAGTTGTTAATATGATTTATGGAGTAAGAGAAAAATAACTATGTGGTATCAGCATGACAAAATTTTAAAGAGACAAGTTAAAGAAAAAAGAAAGAGAGAGAGAGAGAGAGAGAGAGAGAGAGAGAGAGAGAGAGAGAGAGAGAGAGAGATAAGGCAATAATGAATCATTTTAGAGACATTTATTTACTCAAACATATTTGCAATTGACACCTCTCTCGGTGTTCTTTTCCTGCTTCGTGTTATCGTTATTTGTAACCTTGGTACACGTGTCTTCCTCTTTAAGATTCTAAATTACTCCGTGAAAAGATAAAAAAAAAATTTTTGGAAAAAAAAATTAAAGAGAAAAAACAGAACGTGCAACGTTAGAAATGTAATAAAAATTTGATTTCTTTATCGTGATAGCATCCTTGTAAGTACGTTGCTCTTTACTCGTGATGTGTTGTTACATAATAAAGCACGAACTATCGACTTGCTATGTCATCAGGCGAGTTCAAAGTATATCGGTGCTAACATGATCCTTGTAAATATTTAATTTCTATGTGTAGCTTTGTTTTCATTACGAAGAAATAAAAAGAAAAAGGTTCGATACGGTGATCTCTCTCTCTCTCTCTCTCTCTCTATTTCTCGTGCATACAACGTCTGCCATGACAGTCGGTGAACGACGGATAAACCGCCATTTTTAATTCGTTCTTGAAAAACTCATATTTTCTTTGGATATTTTTGGACAAAACTTGTTATGCATATATTTTTATACACACATCTGTGTATACACGTGTATCTTTTTTTTTTCTTTTTTTTTTTTCTTTCGCGAATACAAGGCAGATTTTAGATTTACATTTGGAATTAAATTAAATGATAAAAAAGAAGAGACTGATCAATAAACCGTGTTTACGTAATATTTCATACGCGATGAGATACGACAAAAATACCATGACAACCGAATTGGTAGTGAATAATAAAAATAGAAACTCGTTCTGCGATTCTGTACGAATTGGCATAAAAGTTTAAGAGTTTTTAACGAAGACGAAACATCTTCGTGCTCGAATGAAATCGTGTTAATTACTAAGCTGTTTGCCGTTGGATTTCAAATGGCTTAACAAGCTGTAAATTGGAGCCCGCTTTTCGAACCTCTTTTTACGCTTATGAATCATTTATTGTGTAACCGTACCTCTTTGTTACTCATTGCCTGCGAAAATTAAGAGGATAAAAAAAGAGCAATGCCTATGATAACGATGATAATGATGATGATGATAATAATAATAATAATAATAAAAGAAAATTTGTTCTATCTGATTGCCATCTTGGATTTTTTAAATTATTATTATAAAATTATTCATAATTATATTTTTATTGATTGTTCTTATTTAAGATCAAACAAATGATAATCAAATAAGTGAGCTCGATTAATTTGTTCATTTATTCACATAATTGATTACTTAATTTTCGTTAAAAAAAATTACGACCTTGGACTTTTTTTGTATCATTACGGTACTATTGGAGATCATAGAATACATTTATTGATTTTTGATTTACATAGAAATTATTCGCATTTTGATTTACATAGAAATTACTTACATAGAAATTAAAATTTCTATGAGAACACGAGTTTAATTGATATTACTAATTACTTTCTTTTAAGAATTTTTTTTTTATTACCGTAATATATTATCGTTATCGAATCACCGTTATTTGCGAAATTGTGTTTCAACTTTCGATCGAGCTCGTCACAAGATTCAAAGAGAAAATAAGAAATCACAGAACTCACATATGAGTAGGTATGTATTGCGCGTGTATAAAATACGTGTATTTACTCGTGTATGTATTTATGTACATATGTATGAGGAAGACGTGGCCTAAATTAATGAAAATGTTTATCCTTTCAATTTACGTCTTGGCATTTATCTTCTTCGCGAAAAGAACGAACCGATGTTTCTTGTCCATCGTTTTCTTCTTATCTTTCATTATCTATTTCTCTCTCACATGAATTGAATATTATTTTATACATATATTATACTTTGCACACATTTACCGATAGAATATTAACCGGTAATTTCAACGGTATAAATTCGTTGAAGGATAAATGATTTAGGATCTATAATTTATGATTAAGATAGGCGTGGAAATAAAAATATACTAGTGTGAAAGTACGTAAGAGAGTAATTTAAATCGCATAATATCTCGTGGAATTTTCCAAAACGCCTTTGGTAAAATAGAGCTCAGGGATTTGAAATATATAAATATATATATATAAATATATATAAATATAATATATATATATACAACAAAAAAAAAGGAAAAAAAAAAGAAAAAGAAAAAAGAAAAAGCAATTGATATTTTTTTATTACGAATTTTTTTTCTACTTAGAAATTTATATTTTATGTATGCATCTATTATTGATATTAAAAAGGTCACATTATGTATTAAACAAAAATATAAAAGCATTAATTCTTTATTTATGTACATATTATATTTTGATTATATTAAAATATCATTATATTGATATGAAAACTTGTGTTATATTAATACAAAAATGTGATAAAAAAGAATATAATAGCAAAATTCAATTTTCTATTATTTCTTTTTCGTCTCTTAATTGTAAATACGGATCAATATTCATCGTAAAGATAGATTGCAAAAAGTTTTTATATCGATCGATGATTCAAAATTCTCTAAAGTAATGTTAACAGGTCATTTACATATTTCAAATGATACCACAACGAATTCCTCTTTTAGCGTCTCCTTATCTTTTGTTGTCTCGAGTCTGATTTAAATACAGCCCCAGGGGACAGACAGACACAGCGAGAGAAGGAAAGAGAGAGAGAGAGAGAGAGAGAGAGAGAGGGGGAGAGAGAGAGAGAGAGAGAGAGAGAGAGAGAGAGAGAGAGAGAGAGAGAGGGGGAGAGGAAAAGAAAGAAAAAGAGAGAGAGTTAGAGAGAGAGAGAGAGAGAGAGAGAGAGAGAGAGGTGTTTCAGAAATATTAAAAAATTCGAGACAAGTTTCTGTCACGTTTGTTTACTAGCCGAGACAAGAAACGTCATTTTAACCGATAATTTATTATGCCAACGTAATCGATTGTCTCCTTTTCGCATAATCATGTATTTACATACGTACTTACATTTTAACGTTTCTCACACAATATTTATTAAAAATGTATGCTTAAATAAAAATGGAAAAAGTGAAAAAAATATCGCAACACTTTTTATATAGATATATATTATTGTAACAATATAATCTTATAAATGACGAAAAATTAAGAAAACAAAATTTCGGAAGCGAAGAAAAAAATAATTTCTCCGCCAATAAAAAAAAAAAAAAAAAACTAGAAGAAGAAGAAGAAGAAAAAGGATTTACAAGTGAACAGAAAGAAAAAGAAAAAAGAATTTACAAAAAATCTTGATAAGACGATAATTTTTCTTCACTCAACTTAAATAAAAAGAGAAAAAGAAAAACGAACAAAAAAGACAAAAAATTTCTATAAATAAAGGAGATATCTGCTTGACCAATTTGAAACGAAATAAATTCATAAATTCTAAAAGTGAACAAATATTAAAAAAAAAAAAAAAAAAAAAAAACTCGAGGAAGCTGCATATTGACATTACTTACACGTGACACACAAAAATCTCGTTCTTTTTTTATTTTATTATTTTTTTAAAAGATCGAAATTATGAAAGCACGCGGAAAGAGAAAGAAGAAAAAAGTAATAAGAGAATCAGCACAGGTATACATATAAGAGAAAAGGTGTGTGGAGCTTTTATTGAATTCGTGTAAACCGACAATATCATGTATATAATGTGAGTCATCGAGAACGTTACTGACGTCATCAACGTGCTTGGGGGGCAATCAACCGGCAAGTAGTATGCAAAAATATGTTGCGTATCGTTTCGATAGCACCTAGTTCTGCCTCTGTTAATACTATGAACGAACTCCATTCGAGTCGGGTTGTTGCAAAAATTTCTACGCGCTCGAACAGGAAACTCCATTCATTGACTATTATCATGCATACATACGTAGGAAAATGTAAATGAGTTTCTAGGAAATAATTGATACAAGTATAACCTGTTTCTATCGTTCATATATTTCTTTTCTTTTTCTTTTTTCCATTCAATTTTTTTTGTTCGGAGAGGAAAGATAGAAAAAAAAAGAAAACAAAAAAGATAGATAATAAATTATTTAACATAGAGACATAATACCACAATCAAATCTTTCGAATAGTTTCGAAAGAAAAAAGAAAAATGTGACCGATAATGGATGACAAAGTATTTAACAAAAAGAAAAATATTTTTCGGGTACAAAATCGGTACAAAAAAAAAGAAGGAAAAAAAAGAAAAGAAATGTTCGAGATTTAGAAAATAAGATCGTTTCCATTTTTTTTTGCTTTTTTCTTTCTCCTCCTTTTTCTTAAAATTTTCATCTTTCTTTATGCTATAACATGTAGGATATCGATAAATAACGATTCAGAAACTAAAGCAGTATTCTATTGTATAAACGTTAATAAATCTGCCGTAGCAAAATGCAAATAAAAAAGAAATCAAGGTTTGAAATTGACATCGTAAATCAAAAACTTGTTTGCCATACTTGATAATTGACGTAAGTATATATGTATATATGGATATGGAATTTCTTTTGTGAATCTTTGAAAAAGACTTATCGAACGTACCAAACATATCAAACAATTTCAAGGTGAGAAATATATATGTATGTATGTATGTTGAAATATTGTCTCATCATGATTCGTTACGAAAGTTTAATATAAATTGAACCGAAATTCTTTAGATGGATCGAAAGTTTCAAATTGATTTTTAAAAAATTCAAATTATTCTTTTTCCGAGATCTTTTAAACTAATTTTTTTTCAGATTGTAAAATTACATGATGTAGCTCGTAATGTCTATTTACAAGCCTAAAAAGCTTCAGAAAGGATTTCTAAATTTTTCAAATCATCTAAAAACTTCTGGCTCACCCTATACCTTATATATATATAAAATATATATATAAAAAAAATATATATATATATATATTATATAATTTTTTATATATTGTATAATTTTTAAATCGAAAACAATTGTATTATTTCAATCGATTCATTAAACTTGAATATCAGGACCGAAGTTTAACTAACTGAAAAAAAGAAAAATAAATACATTAGCATAAAAGATATCGAAAAAGGGTAATACGATTATTAAATTAATTACTTAAAAACTTTTGAACTATCCTGCATATATATGTACGTTAATTTTACTTTTTTTTTTTTACTTAGATAAAATGATCGAAATCGATATCAATAACAGATGAATCAATCGAATAAATCAAATGAATGAATGAGCAAATGAATTAATTAAGTCTTTCGTGGATTCACATGATTTGACAAATGAGTTCAACTGTGGACTTTTGAGTTATTCCTCGTTAATTATCTTTGATTTTCCAAACGAACGACGATCTTTCTCAATTTCGAATTAGCAAAATCTATTTTATCACGGCCACTTTGCATTTATTCGATCAATATTCTTAAAATAAATTTAATTAGCATTTTTAATAAATATGATGAAATTTTTAACATAAATATGGCTCAACTCTGATACTTAATTTTTAAAACTGACTAAAATGTATATATATAATTTATTCTATAAATAATATATATATTTAATAATACATATATTAAATATATATTAAATATACATTAAATATATAAAATATATATATTTACTCTATAAAATATTTATCATTAATTAATAAAAATACTGATCAAATAAGTAAAAATATTTTGACGAGAATCAAAATCGATCGCGTACGAGTTCACGATATTATGTTGGCCATCTTGTTTTATATACGTATGTTTGCTTTTCTTGTTTTTTTGTTATTTATTTTTTTTTTAATGAACCGCCACGTTGTTGACATCGATACAGTTTATCGAACTCCAATAATATTTCAATCAATCGATGGAAGTTTTAATATTAAATAAAAAAGAAAAAAGAAATACACTTTTGTTTTATTTTTCGATACATTTCACGATAATATTTTCTTTGTTTTTGTTTTTTTTAGATTTCGATACTCTCGTCGATATTTTTCGAAATATTTTATCAATTTTAAATTTAAATTTATCATAGATTTTTTTAATGTTTGATGAAATTGCTCCCTTTACCAAATTCAATTTTTCGTGATTAAATGAAATTGCTTCCGCCTTGGAAAAAAGTATCAATAATTATCGATATTAACGTTATTTAAATATATTATCAATTTCAGATAATATTTTTTCGAAACAAAGTAACTTCTTAATTTTTCATATTTAATGGAATTGCTTATGCTTTTAAATATATCAAATAATTAATCATACGAACATAATTTGAATTTACCATCTATTTTATTATCAATTTCAAATGATATTTCAAAGAAAAATGAATTAAAAATGTTCACTTTCGAACGATCGATAAAAAAGTTGTTATTAAAAAAAAAGTATTGATACTTGTATCTGAGCGTTTTAAACAAAAAAAAAAAAAGAAAAAGTAAAAGAAAAAGAAAAAGAAGATCAATTTGGGATATCGACACGAATAAAATTTAGATTCAACCTTATGAGAAACGTGTTAAACGACACATACACACACACACAGAGGTGTTAACACAGTACTTACATACATACCTCTAACCTTCGTAGCCTGTTGAATCTCTCTGTCTCTCGTTATTAAAGTTATTCGTATAATCGTGCACGCAAGGCATGATTTTACAGCGTTAGTTTAACTGTTATTTATATCTATCTATGTAATAAATCATGCGCAATAGTCGCGTGTGTGGGCAGCGTTGTTTTCAACTTCTTTCATTCGAGTTCAGCTCCGTTGCGTGTTCATCACGCGTGAAATTATCACGGATAATCATCTTCTTATTTTTATTCTTATTCTTATTCTCACTTTTCAAATACGCGTGCGCATTTTATCTCCTAATAATACATATCTTTTTAACCCTCTTATATATATAACACATTTTTATAAAATGTGTTATAATATAATGCTTACAATAAAACGTATAAAGTAATTCGATAATTCTTCGCACATATACATTTCTATTACAATATATTTTTTTTATCATTATCTATAGAAGAATTATTTTATTCTATTCGTAAAAAATTTTTTTTATCACAATTACATAATTATACACATATATATATATATATATATATATATATATATATATAGAAATAACAATTATTTTATCAATAACAAAATAATTTTTTTTTTAAAGAAAAAAAAACATATATTTAATGTTCAATACTTTTCAATATTGTTAATAAAAAACTTATATACATGTTACAATATAGTGAATGTAATTCGTTGCGTAATATTTCTCTTCTTTTTTTTTTTTATTTCTTATCCTTCTATGTTCATTTTTTCCTCAACATTTATTATTTTACGATCGAACGAGCTCATGTATAAGTAGACAATGCCGAAGGTAAATATTTTTCAATATTGTTTTATAAAAAATACTTATAGTTATACATACAACTTATAAGAAAAGCGTATAAAATGATTTGATATTCGTTGCATAATATTTTTTCTTTATCTCATTTTTTGTTTTCTTCTTCCTTTTTTTATCTTTTTTAAACTCAACTTATATTTTATCGATCGAACGAGCGAACGTACAGATAGGTAATGTTAGAAGGTGAATTCTGTTAACAAAAAAAAAATTGTATACAGCTTATTGAAGAACGAATAAAATGATTAGAAATCCTGTTACATAATATTTTGTTTTTTTTTGTTTTCATTTTTTCTTTTCTTTTTCTCTCTTATTTTATCTTTTTTAACTCGATTTTTATTTCATCGATCGAATAAACGAACATACAGATAGATAATGTTTGATGGTAAATTCTATTAATAAAGATAAAATCGTATACGATTTATTAGAGAACGAATAAAAAATGATTAGAAAACCCGTTGTATAATATTCTTTGTTTTTCTTTCTTTTTATTTATTTTTGATTTTTTCTTTTTTATTTATTTTTTTTATCTACCATTTATTTTATAATCAAACGAATGCACATATGGATATCCAACTAATGTTGAAGCTAATAAAATAAAAATCTTTTCATAATGACGAATGAAAGAAAGAGAAAGAGACAAATAGATAGATAGATAGATAGAGAAAGAGAAAGAGAGAGAGAGAGAGAGAGAGAGAGAGAGAGAGAGAGAGAGAGAGAGAGAGAGTTGGAACGTAGTAGTACGACGACGATAATGCAGCTTGGTACGGACGCGTTTGAACGAGGAGGCCAACTATCTCCGCTTGAAATTCACGCGGCTCATTATCAGGCTTTATAAGCTGATTTAGCGGATAATAGAAAGCATTTTAGCAATGCGTTGACGTACCAGTACTACCGACCACGCTATACTCGCATACTCGCAATCAGAAAGTAACGTAATATAAGAGAGTATGAGAATGTTTCGGCAGACATACATACGTATACATATATACATACATACATATATATATTTTTTTTATTATTAATTTATAATTTTTAATGAAATTGCACTTTTGCGAATCATCTGAGGAATTGTTATACTAGATAAAAACTAATATAGAGAAAATTATTTACGTAATTTGTTTTATTAGAAATTAATATAAATAAGATTGCTGTGATTAGAAATAAATTTTTGTATAATTGTCATTATTAATATTCCATACGTCTATTTATTTATTTATTTATTTTTCTGTTTATTTAAGTTGTTTTTATTTTGTACAAAGAATCTGAGTGATTGCGTTGTATTATAGGAAAAATAGTATAACGAAGATGATGTGCTATTTTTAATTTGTTGTTAGACATTAGTATAAATAAAAGATATTGAAGATTAGAAATGGATCATTATAATAATATATTTTTATATATTTTATGTATTTTAATATATACTTTATATATTATTATATATTTTATATTTTTTATTATATATTATTATATTTTTTAAGTTTCTGAAATTTTGATGAACAATTGGAATAAAAAAAATAAAAAAAAGATTGTTAAAACTAATCGAACATGTATTACGTAATTAGTTTTTTAAAATAAAAATTAATAAAACATTAGAAATGGTATATATATCATTAAAATGAATTATCACGTTTCCCCATTGATGTAAATTGAATGATAAATACGAATATCACATATCGTCGTGTATACATAATTCATGTATAAAAGTGTGTAGGTATAAAATTGTCTTTCAAATCCTTTTAGCATAACGCGAAAAAGCACGAAGTTTAAATTTGCTTAGAGGTGGTAAGTTTCCAGACTCTTCGTCTTAATCATTTAACAGATGGTCACATAACTTGCATTTACCGTTCTAGAAAAATCGTTTGTTTAACATTGTATCGTGAAAATAAACAATGTATCTCTTTGATTCTATTCATATAAATGATCTAAATTATCTAAAAACATATTTGTGTGTGTGTATGTGTATATATGTATGTATGTATGTATGTGTATATATATATATATATATATATGTATATATATATATATATATAAAGATATAGTTTCACGATATTAAAACATTAACGATGTATATATAATAATATAAATTATTAAGTTGGTCGATAAGTATAATAATGTCGAATTTTTCATTATTTTATATCTAAATAAAAAGATAATGATAAAAAATATATGGTATCGGATTGACCAATAAATAAAGATGACATCTGTAATATTTTATATTCAAATAAATAATGCCAGTATTTTTTCTTATGACAATATTTTTTTTTATTTAAATAAAACAATATTAATACTTTTTCTTCAAAATATTGATACGCCACTTATTAACACAAAATATCAAAATATCCAATAATAATCCATATAAGCGAGAGTATAGAAAGAAATATAAAAAAGGATGATAAGAAACGAAATTAGGATTGGATGTAATTTATTTAATCATAACATAATAAAATCTCGCATCTAATAATACTTCTTATATACTCTGAGAGTATTAAAAACAAAAAACCAAAAATAATAATGAGACATTTAGAAATGAAATTAGAGGATTAGATCAAACTTACATAATTACAATAAAATCTCATTTCTTCATAAATATCAAATCTATGTACATACGTATTATAAACGAGAATAAAGAGAAACACAATAACAAGATATTTAAAAATGAAAAATAGAAAATTAGATCTAATCGAGATAATCATAATAAAATTTGACTTATGATAAATATCAAATTAACATATCTAGGTATTAACAAAAATATAGAAAAAAAAAAAAATAATAATAACACAATAAGATATTTAGAAACGAAATTAGAATTATATCTAATTCGGCTGATCATAATAAATTTTCATTTATGATAAATATTAAATTAACATACCTACCTACATACATATTGTAACGAGATTGTAGGGAAAAAAATAAAAGAAAGAAAGAAAAAAAAAGCAAAATAAAAAGATATTTACATATGAAATTAGTATTATATCAAACTCACCTAATCATAATAAAACCTCGCTTCTGATGAATATCTGAAATCGGCGATAATTAATTCAACGGATCGCAAATAGTTTGTGATACATACATATGTATAGATATATATACATATATATATATATATATATATATATATATATGTATATCTCTCTCTATCTCTCTTTTTGGTTCGATCTTCGACGGTCCACACTTCCGGTTTCAATGTCACTTTTCGTAGGGCACTTTGTACTGTCCAACGGGAGGCGAATAAGAGACAGAGAGAGAATAAACGCCGCGCGACTTGCCGAGGCGTCGATGGAGAGATAACTACATCACTATCGCGAACTGAGGGGTCAGTTGGCCGCACGCTCGACCAAGTACGTCTGTCAATCTGCTCGAGAATCACCGAGCTTGTATCGTCCTCGTACGACGGATTGACGAGGTACATATCAATACACATATGTATATATGGACAAATATATATATATATATATATATATATATATATATATATATATATATACATATATATACATACATACATACATAAAAACGTACATATATATATACTTACATAATAAATATATATATATGCATACATATATACATAATAAATGTATATATGTGTGTGTATATATATATGTATATATATGTATGTATGTATGTTTATATGTATATGAACCGGGGATTACAAAAGTGGTCTAACAATAGGTCACATATATGTATTTATTTTTTTTTGGATACATTTTGACATTTATTTTCCGTAAATTATTTAAAATTTATTTTTTTACAAGGAGACAAACAGAAAAAATAATTGGGTGCATTTATTTAAAAAAAAGAAGAAAAGAAAGAATGAAAACGAAATTATTTATATAATTTAAATTTTTTTTTTAAATTTAAGATATGTGTCTAACTGTGATAAAATATATATATATCTTTTGTAATATCTCTCAAATGACTTAGACTATTTTCATAATCAGCAGCTTATATGTAAAGAAAAAAAAAAAGGAAAAGTATTATTTTTATGGATTAGTATATTTCTTTCTAATCTCTCCGTTGAATTAATCGAAAAAAAACTCGTGACTTCTATGTATATTATATATATGTATATTATATATATATATATTATATATATAATAGCACAGTATTGAGCTGGCCAATAGATACATATGTCTAATTATTCAAGTCTTTTCGGACGAGAAACATATATGTGTACAATATAATTACATTGTTCATTATTCGTATATAAATACATAAACATATATGTATATCTTCTCATGATACTTAATGATCCTAATTTTTAATCTATGTTTACTTTACTTATCTATACATAAATGAAAGCACGTACATACATCGATACATTTTTATATTAAAAAAAAAAAATACCAGGAAATAAAGAAACATATGATTAGATGTGTAATCATACACCAATAAACGAATTATAGTCATACAACGTTAAATCGCAAAAAAAAAAGAAGAACACAATATTCTCCTCATTCGTTTGAAAAGAATTACAAATCACATTCTAATTATCTAAATCGTAGTATATATGACGTGGATTATTCTCTATTAAAAAAAAAAAAGAAAAAAAAATAGAAAAAAAGAAAGAAAGAATTCAAAAAGAAAAATTAAAATGTTGCATTCGCAAAAGAAATGTGCAGGTCATTGACAGAAACTATTTCCACGTGCTATCTCTATGGTAAGTATGCATCAAGAAAGTGCATATGTATATACATATAGACATATATACTGGAGAATGTAATACTTACATATTTCTATGTATCCATGTATTTGTCTACACATGTAATACACGTTCTATACGTCATGTTACGTTTAATATCGACTGTAATTTGCATAAAGCAAACAATAGAAATTTTTTTTCTACTTTTATTTTTATTTCTCTCTCTCTCTCTCTCTCTCTCTCTCTCTCTCTCTCTTTTTATTTATCTATCTATCTCACATTCACATTCACAGTTGCTTAATAATGAGAAAAAAAACAAATATGTAGATAATATTGTTATATTAAAAATAAAAATTTTTAATTATTTTCTTTCGTCTAATCGACATCGTAAACATAACTTCTTTTTTTACAAGAATCAAACAAAACTTCTTAACTGATTTCGAAAATATTTTTCAAAATTTTATAGGCTAATATATTTTCTTTCTTTTTTATTTTTCAGATTGTAAAAAAGTTTCCAGTCTCGCAGTTTTACGATCTGAGGAAAACAAAAAAAAAGAAATAAATCTAAAAAATCTACAATAAAGAAAAAAAATAAATAACCTTTCGAAAATCAAATAAGAACTATAGACTCATTCTATAGACAGACGTGAAACTTCTATTTCAATTAATTGCAATATAATATCTAATACAAATTAATCGATTAGTTTTTAAATGTTACAATCGAACAAAAAAATTCGCGATATATGATTATTACCATCAATTATTAATGGGTTTTTGTAATAAATAAATTTAATTTAAAAAAAAAAGAATATTGACTGTGATTGTGTGTTTGTCATCGAAATGGTTTTATGTATATTAATATTATTTTATATTAATATTATTAGCAAAGTTTCACTTTATTAATAATAATAATAATAATAATAATAATAATAATAATAATAATAACAACGTTTAAAAACATTTTCTCGAATTCACTCTTGAATAAGAATGAAATAAAAAGGAGGGTCGAGGAGGATTATGGGGATGGGATGGACGGAGAAAGGGTGAAGGGCTAAACCTCCGTACCTCTGCGCCCTGTTCAACTGAAATTACTGTAGAAGACTTTATCCACTTTAGTCAGAGCGACCGTCAGGGCAATCATCCTATTGGCGTACCATAGTATCATGAATGACGGTAAGAAAAGCTACCCAGACCACGGGTGGCCACATGAGTTCCCCTGAAATATTGCGCTCGGCCGATTCTCTCTCATTCGAATTTCCCACGGTCCATTTCGCTCGAGAGAAACAATACCATACGATGATAAATCTTATCGATATATCGTTCTAATAACTTCATTTATATATCTAATTGAAGTGAGAAAAAGACAATGAAAAAGAAACAAATTAATAATTATAATAATAATAATAACAATAATAATAATAATAATAATAATAATAATAATAATAATAATAATAATAATAATAGTAATAATAATAATAATAATAATAATAATAATAATAATAATAATAATAATAATAATAATAATAATAATAATAATAATAATAATAATAATAATAATAATAATAATAATAATAATAATAATAATAATAATAATAATAATAATAATAATAATAATAATGATCTTACGTCGGACATCTTTCTGTCGTGTATAGAAAAAAAAAAAAGAATTGAATAAAAATAATATTAATGTTTGTCGAATTTCGTTTTTTTTTACATATGATAACATATAATAAATCTGATTCGAAATATTTCAATAAACATTATTTGTATTACGTTAATATCTAACAATTTTGTCAACGACGATACAATGAAACTTTTGGCAGTGTTACATAAAAAAAGAAAAAAAAAGAAACCAAAAAATATTAACATAGAGATAATTAATTTATCTGAAATAATAAATCTAATCTGAAAATTTCGAATGAACAAATATTTTCTATCGGACGACTTAAAGTTCGAAGGAAAAAAGAAAGAAAATTAATAAAATCGAAAAGAGGAAACTCTTCTTTTATCTCCACTGGTTAGATATATCTATAGATTGATAAAAAAAGAAAAGAAAAGAAAAAAAAACAAAAAGAAAAAATTAATCCAATGATCTCGAAGAATCGAATAACGTAGGATTCTCCCCTCGTGCGATAGTCGAACGTGCTTTAAGAAGCAACGACGACAGTGAGATAATGACCCAATTAGATGTCATCTACACGTGAGTCAGATCGCCAATTTATCCATGTCCGGTTACGGTGTTCTAATGTATCTCGGTTTGTACGTCTCTCCGAGTTTGGTATAGAATGGTAAGAAAAGAGAGAGAGAGAGAGAGAGAGAGAGAGAGAGAGAAGGAGAGAGAGAAAATACATCATTAGGTAGCTTTAATCGTGCAATCATTGCAAAGCTGCACCTGCGTGCTATATTTTAAAAGAATCGCAATGAGATTGTCGATGTACGAGGTACCTAAGTAATACATAGTACATATATATATATATATATGTATATATACGTGATTTAAGTGTTTCTTCTTCACTTTCTTTCTTTTTCTTCTCTTTTCTGTTTTTTTTTTTTTTTTTAATTTCATTAGCTTTAAAATCTATGATAGAAAGAAATAGAAAGAAAGAAAGAAAAAAAAAAGAAAAAAGAAAAAGAAAAGATTTTGGAAGTGATCGTAGCAAGTAAGAAAATCGTTGGCATACCATGAGAGAACTCAGGAATTTCATCGGCTGTAGTCGTTGCATGCTCTCGAGTTGAGAAAGGGAAAGAAAGAGAGAGAGGGAAAGAGAGAGAGAGAGAGAGAGAAAGAGAGAGAGAGAGAGGTTCATTGAGAAACGCTATGGCCTGGGGCATTCATACACGGTGAGACAAGTTCTACGGGTTTACACAGCATCTAAATGTATCTCACCGTACAAAGCGAGATCTTACTACGATAAATTTTAATTAATGATCATTTTAATTTGTCGTATTCGTTACGTCTTCTATTATTTTTATTACATACACAGTTATGTCGACTTTTTAATAATATCTTTAAGTTTCGATTAAATTTTTTATTGTATAATAATACATGGATAAGCAAATAATACGCGTGTATAAGACATTGTTCAAAACAATAATATCCGAGGATTAAATTATTGCCAGTCGGTCGTTGTTGTTATCTTTAACGAGCGACACACATGATTTCTGATATTTTCATTTTAAAAACAATGAACGACGTTATATGCTCATGTTTTTGTAAACTAAAAACCATTGCGCTATCTCGAACAATTGATTGTTACAATTGATGATCGGAAAAAATGTGAAGAAGCTATGTATAAGTTATATTATGTACTAGATATATACAAAGGGTATATAAAGAGAATTCCCTTTGTTTATATGTATATATATATTTTTTTTTTGTGTAAGATTAACATTCGTCAAGAATATATACATACAAAAACGGCACAATCATTAATAAGCGACCATCGATGTCGTTTAAAATAAATTTGTGTAATAAAGCAAATCGTATTGTTATAACTTAATTTCATTAATCTTTAATTAAATAATTAACCCTTCAAGAAAATCTTTAAAATTATTTCGATGATAAAAATAATTATATGAATTAACAAATAATAATAATTTTATCGTTATTAATTAATATTAAATATATAAATATTTAATATATATAATATACGTCATTTGTTTTAAGTATATTGATACGTAATTATATATCGAAATATTATAGAGAAACAATTTCCAGTTTTCAAGGTCACTTTTTTCTTTGTTTGTTTATTTGTTTGACTTCCCTTCTATTGATTTAATCGGTGCTATAAAATAAGTTCACAGAGTGTATATAATAAAAGAATATTTTTCTTATCTATCAATAATGATTAAGTTATTTTCATCATTTCCAAAAGCATAGATCTAAGCTTATTCTTGCATTCTAAGTAAATGTTTGGATTAAATTTATTGATTACGTATATTTAATGTTACGTATGGTTATGAAATGTTAAAATAAAGTTTCATAGTTAAAGGATCATTCGTATTTGATAAATATTATACAATAATCAATTCGATCGTATAATATTTGACCCTCGACCGGTAAAGTACACCTCGCTATGATCTGCGCTTAGTAGCATAGATGATCTATGATAATCTATGTAGAGTTAAATAGGATGTATGGATATATGATGTACGTCCCAATGCGAAAAAACTTTCAACTTTGAGATCGAAAATTTGAACGTTTATAGTTTATCTATTACAAATAGACTTTTCTCCGTTATCTAATTAAAATTTTTTATCTGTTTTCTTTTTTGTATCTATATTCTTTATATTAAATTAGAAATAAATAATGAAATATCGACTCAAAAAAGCTCTATATACAAGATATAACATTAATAATTTTTCGCATTTATTCACTGATAAGATGTAATTGAATTTTTCAAACATTTCGTTAGAAATCAACCTTTTATAACGTGGTTACGATGTAACATGATAGAAAAAAGAAAAAAATTACGAAATAAATCTTCTGCAACACGATACTTTGAGAGTATGGTTCTGATGTAAAACAGTATAAAAAAAAAGAAGAAGAAGAAAAAGAAAAAAAAGACCAATCGAATAAATCATCAAATAGACAATTTTAAAATCGTCTAAGAACTTCCGTTTTATCCTTTATGATTATAATTAGGTATAAGTAATAAATACTATATAACTTTTACATTATATAATTTTGGTATGGACAAAAATAAATTAATTTTATAGAACGTTTAACGATGTGTTTACATACTTACAAAGGACAATCGTGAAATAGAACGACAACAATAATAACAATTAAAAAAGAAAACAAAAAACAAAAAATAGAGAAAAAAAAGAATAGAAAAACTAAAGGCAACAGTTCAACTTTCGAATATGAGAATGATGTAAGCAGGAGATATCGATCTCAGGATATAATCACATTCGAGACGGAGATGACGTTGGCAAAGTTAAAACTGGTTCGACGAGACGCGTATTCTCGACCACCTAGTATACGTATATCCGGTCTGTGAACGCGGCACTCCGCAACTTTCCTACTTCATTCATCGACGCGTTCTCCGGTGGCCTTTGAAGGTTGCACCAAGCGGCACTGCAAGAATCGAGTATATAACCAAGACTGTGTGATCCAGCATGAACGAGAACATCGACCAGTCTTTCAGTATAATATAATAATTCCATCACAGAAAAAGAGTGATACTATTAACTCTTTCTATGTTTGTCTTTTTTTTCTTTCTATCTCTCTTTCTTTTTCTGTCTCTGATTCTAATAATAATCTGATAAACACGATCGAGCGTAATTTTTTCCTATAAAAGAATGATATTGTGATAAGGAAACAAAAAAAAACAAGAATTGAAGGATTTATTCAAATCATGAAATTCGATGTAACAATCTTGTAGTAACTTTCACCAAAGAAAGGAACACGTTCTCTCGACTTTTATAAACACTGCTTTACACATTGCTGTATCTATATATGTATACATGTTTATACACCGGATAAAGTCAAAGATCGAGCATTTCCTAAACGAGCTGACATGGTTGCGCAACTTTCCTTAAACGGAAATCTTACGATCACAAAAGGTCTTTTCTTTTTCATACTCCGTTAAAAAAATTTTGTAATCATTCGTACAAATATAAATATACATATATATATATATATATATATATATATAATAATTATAAATACTCTTGTAATATTTGAAAAATTATACTAAAGTATTAGGATTACAAATCGTATAGTTGTCTTGGGAAAAAAACAATTAAATTAAAAAAAATAAAATAAAGTAAAAAAAAAAATAATTAGAAAGAAACACAGATTTGCATAAAGGAAAAAAGAAAATTACCATGGCAGTGAACGCGTTAACATTCCCCTCGTTATATCCCGTTAGCAAGGAGAATACAATGAAGAGTATAGAAATAGAGGGGAAGGAACGACGAGTAGGTAGAGAACGTCTCTGCGATCTCCTCGAAAATTCCATTCTCACAGTATCCTGTCTCTCTGTCGGCGGGTGTATAGCTCCATATATATATATATATATATATATATATATATATATATATAATCCAACGATATACTCAACATATATATGAGTAAAGAGTAAGAGAGAGTCAACACGTGTACTAACACAGAGAAAAGCACCCCGCCACGAAAGAGAACAGATATACATCAAGAGAAAGAGAGAAAGAGTGAGAGATATAGAACACACGTGTGTACGCGACGGGTGGCGCGGGAGGAGTGAAGAGGGGCGAGGTGGCGCCACGACTCTCGCGTGCCGAATACGGCGAGGGGCGCTAATGGTGGGGAGAAATGTTGAATGATCCATAGAGACTCTGAGAAGGGATTAGTGTGAGTGAGTGCGACTGCGGCGCTGCTAGTACAAGAAGTATTGTGATTGGTCGATAGGATGCGGCACGAAGGATAGATAGTGGGGGTTAAGCGGCTACACTGGCTTCGGAAATGGCCGCGGGAACGTAGAGAGCGCTTCGTCGGCCGGCGGACGACGACGACGACGAGGACGACGAGGACAACGAGGACAACGAGGAAAACGAAAAGGAAGATTTCAAGTTATTCGTTGTGCGCTTAATATTGCGTGCAAAATTACATTTCTCTCAAGTGGAGTGGACGGTAATCGTCATTTAAAGTTATAATGTTTTTATGAGAAGAAGAATTAATGTTCGACGGAAGGAGATAGGAGACGTATTGGTGAGAGATATTCGCGCGTGAGAGTTAAAGAGAGAAAGAGAAAAATATAGAGAAAGAGAAGAAGAGAGTAAGAGAGACAGAGAGTGAGAGAAAAAAAAGAAAGAGAGAGAAAGAGAGAATTTTACGTTGAAGAGAAAGAAAGAAATAAAGAGAGAAAAGACGCAAGAATGGCCGGCGACGACGGAGCGCCGAAAACGAACAATGAGATCTTCACTGAAGAGGGAGAGGAGGGAAGGGGTGCGTTAGCGCGGGGAGAACCGCATTCCAGAGTGGGCGGCATTCTGGAATGCGATCCACCCGGTAACAGGAATTCACCGAGCAAGCGAGCCTGCAGCGCCGCCGCCGCCGCCTCCGCCGCCGCCACTGTCTCCGACGAAGACGTGGACTGCAAAGATGAGGAAGAGCTTGATGAGGAAGCTGATGAAGAGGATGGTGGTGGAGAAGGAGGAGATGGTGGCGGAGGAGGGATAGTATACAGATATGCCATCCGAACCGCTACCAGTGCTATGTCTTTTATCGAAATCTGCCAGGTAATATATTATATATTTCATATATATATATATGTATGTATGTATGTATGTATGTATATATGTATGTATGCATCTGTACTTTCCAACCCCTAGCTTTTTTCTTTCTCTTTCCCTTTCCTAGTTTTGGCTCCCTTTGTCGAGGGAACAGAATCGATAGGCGATACTCGTGACCTCGAGTCAGTACATTTCGCGGTCACTCAAGTGAGAAAGAGAAGAGAATATAAGAGAAGAGAAAAGAGGGAAGGGGAAGAGAAAAGGGAATACAAGAGAAAGCACGAACATGCATGGACTACATACATACATACATACATATGTGGGCACGATCTCGTTGCTTGTTTTTCTTTAATTATTTGAAAGTTTTAAAAAGATATTGAATATAATGCAAAAAATAATTCATTTCTTTTATTATTCTTATTTCTTCTTTTTTTTTTCTCTCTTTATTTGTTTGCTCTTTCCAGATACGCTTGCAACATCTCTTCCCACAATTGGCGCCACCCCCTCGATATAAACTATGTGAAAATTCGATTGAATTTACTGCCGAATGTTTGGCAAACGACGTGATACGTTATCTCTTGAAGGAAGACATTTATCTAATATCAAGAGATCCGGTATCTCGCAGCATGCGGCATAACGTATACCGGATGCTGAACAAGCACAGTATACTCTTCACAAGTATGGTCAACCGTTTGAACGTTGTCCCTGATACAGCTTACGAAGCTTTCGTCTGTGTCGCCGACGAGTTGTTCCTTCACGGTGGCGTTACGTGGGCGAGAATCGTTTGTTTGTACGCTTTTATGGGGAGATTAGCATTATGGGCGAGGGATAGGAGGATGCACGCATTGAAAAAGAAATTACCTTTGTATGTTTCACGTTATATCGGCGAAGAAATAGCACACTATATTAAAGGATACGGATGGGTGAGTTTTAAACGCATCCCCTATCGGTCACGTAACTTATATATCCACGTAATACACATATCCACGTAATACCAGAGTCAAACAAACCTTGCTCTTTTTCATTCCTTTTTCTTTTTTCTTCTTATTACTTTATTTAATTCTTTTTTTTTTTTTTTTTTTTTTTTTAATATTTATTTTTATTACGAATTTTTTACGAATTGTTTGACAAGAGAATTAACATATTACCATTATACACAGAATGAGTTATAAGTTCTTAGATTTCTTTTTAAATAATCAATTAATTTATTTCGAGAATCGTTAGGTTAATCTTTTTTTCCTTCTTTCAGATTGTAACACTATAAGCCTAATAAATTTTGACCGATCTATGAACTTTTATCTCATCACGTATTATTTATATAAATATTTATTAATAATCTATAATACCTGTTATAATTGTTTTAATTTTTCTTTTTTCTTTCTTTTTTTTTTAACGTTACTCTTTCAGGAACAACTTTGCGTAGAGTATCCAGTCGCCGAAGAGGTTAGCGGAGCAATCTGGAGAAGTCTCCTAATGACGGGTGCAACTCTTGGCTTGGTGACCACCATATTAACCGTAACTTCCTGATACAATGTCGCAAATCGTTGTTTAAACCAGGGTACGTTCCGGTCGAAACCCTTTTGCGTACTTATCTTTTACGAGAACGCGATCAAAAGGATATTCGAACGTGTTCTTTTTTCCCGCGCTTAGGACGCAACCCAACGAAACGAGCGTGACGCTACTACTACTTCACTACAACTACTACTACTACTACTACTACTACTACTACTACTACTACTATTACTACTATTTCTACTATTTCTACTACTATTACTACTATCACCTTCACCGTCATCACCACTACTACTATTACTACGCTACAACTACACACGTATACAGACACATCTAACAATAGCAGAAATTTGTTGTTGCGTTTCAATGTTTTCCTTGTACAATTGATTCAACGAAAACGAATCGAACACGAATTTCAATGAAATCAACGAAAACCAATCAAAGAGACTTTCATGAAATCAACGAAAACCAATCAAAGAGACTTTCATGTCATTACCAATCGTCTGCCGCCATTATTCTTTCATAATTTTTTTATAATTTAATCCATTCGAAAAACTCTATGATATAAGAGTAAGAGAGAATAAGAAAACGAAGACGAAAAGAAGAACACTTAGAATTTTTATGTTTCTTTGATAAATGAATCTATTTCTTTTTCTTTTTTTTTTTTGTTTATTTTTTGTTTTTGATTTTTTCTAACGAATGTACGTGTACAGGCACGAACGCATGCACATACATACATACATTCATACATACATGCACATACATACACACCAACTTAGTTGATTTTTTATTTTTTTTCTCCTTCCTCCATCTTTATTTTTAATTTCTCCTTTTATTCCGAAAAAAGTTTTAATTTTCCCGCTCTTTAGTTATCACGTATCGTTCGCCAATAATGGAGGACATCTTTCCTCTTTCTTTCCTTCAACCCTTTAGCCCCTCCCATTCCTCTTCTCCTAATTGCAAAATTCTAATTTTGAATCTCAAATCTCTTACGATCAAACATAGAATCTCAAAATTACATTGAATTTAGGTAGAAGCAAACTATTTGTATTTATTTCTCTAATTTATTTTAGGTAGAAAATATATTAAATAACAAATTCTATGAAATAATAATAATAATAATGATGATGATGATGATGATGATAAAAATGATATTAGATTGATTAAAAAAATTCGCGGCACGCTCTCTTTATTTTATTTTTTTTCCTCATTATTATTTTTTGTTCGTTTATTTTATTATTATTATTGTTATTATTATTGTTGTTGTTATTATTATTATTATTACTATTATTATTATTATTATTATTATTATTATTATTATTATTATTATTATTATTATTATTATTATTATTATTATTATTATTATTATTATTATTATTATTATTATTATTATTATTATTATTATTATTATTATTATTATTATTATTATTATTATTATTATTATTATTATTATTATTATTATTATTATTATTTAGTTCTCTTCTCTCTTGCATGAGAAAAAGAGACTTCTGGATATATTTTTTTTTCCTTTTTTTGTTGTTTTCTCTAGAAAAAATGGTGACCGCAAAATGTATACCGCATTTTATATATATATACATATGTATATGTATTTCGAATTTTATATATGTATGTCGATTGTTTACAACGCGCTCTCACACGAAAATGAAAAGAGGTTATGTACGATAATTGCCCGGTGATAATAGTTTTTTTATGAAGTAAAAAATAAAAAAAAATGAATAAATAAATAAATAATCGTTTATCCCTTTTCTTTTTTTTTTTGCTTTTGTCTTTCCTAATCGTTTCGTTCGCCATATTTAAGAAATAAAAATGAACGATCTACATTTTTTCTCTATTAAAACTTATTTCAGTAAAGAACTAAAATATATCTATATATAAATATATATATACACACAAACGATCTATTTAATGCCGACACAAAGCTAAATAAATGAAAAATAAAGGAAGATCTAAAATAATTGAATCAAAATTTTCACTTCGTTTTGTAACAACAATTAATACACAGCAACGACGATTATTATTGTAAATTTTCTTTTCCTTTTTTTTTGTGTCAAACTTTAGGGTGTCCAATCATCCCATGCGTTCTCTCTTCTGCGAGATAATTAGATTAGGTATTAAATTTGTTTCTAATTGTTTTGTTATGGACAGGGTACTAGAATTAATTAGGACATAATAATAATTATAGATTACACATAACAGATGGAACTTTCAAAAGTGATCGCAACCTTTCTAAGGTATTTTATCTTCTATCGATTGCTTTTGTTTCTGTTTATTATCTTATTTTTTTTTTCTTTTAATTACTTTTATCATCTGTAGTAAATGTTAAAATGGTTATAAGTAGTTAAGATATCTCATTTATAAATTCTTTACATAAATTTCACGAATAATTTTTCTATTTTAGTTCTAATCACTCTAATCATTCATCATTTATTCAATTATATTCATCGTTTTTCTTCCTCGAATATATTCCTATTTTGAGAATATATGACACGTTTATCTTCTTATTTTTTTTTATTTTTCTTACATTTTCTTTTTTTTTCTTTTTGAATAATATTTCGAAGATTCAAATTCAAATTCAAATTCAAATTTTTTTCATGTATTGTTGGTAAATAATTTGAAAAATGTATTATATCAAGCATTTTAAATATTAATTCGTTCTTTACATTTGAAGTATCTCTCTCTCTCTCTCTCTCTCTCTCTCTCTCTCTCTCTCTCTCTCTCCTCTCTCTCTCTCTCTCTCTCTTTTTCTTTCTCTCTCTCTCCCTCTCCCTCTCATGCGCACACACACTCTTTCTCTCTCTCTCTCTCTCTGTCTATATATTAAGCCAGACTGGAAGGAAGTAATATTCGCGGATGTGTGTAATACACATAAATGTAGAGAATAAATCGAAGAATATAAAAAACACGTACTATGAAATAATTGTTCTGTTAATTTACATCACGATTAATTATTACCTTAGTTCTAAATAAATTCATAACTGTACAGAAAACAATTGAATCATTTCATCATTGTTCTTTTGTTCTTTTTTTCTTTTTTATTTTCTCTCTCTCTCTCTTTCTCTCACTCTCTCCGTTTTTTAAAATGCATTATAGCAAGAATTAACAATCTTCTCTTTCCTCCTTTTTTATTTTCTTTTTTGTTCCTTGTATTTGTTTATTTGTTCTTTTTTTTTTTAATAAATCTTCAAAAGTTTCTATTTTAATTTAATTCTGCTAATTATTGACAATATAACTACATATAAGGATGTGTGTTATGTTTATGCATTTATACGTGAATACAACTATGTATATGTAACTGTACAGATTGGAACTACTCTCTTTTCACGTTTCCTCTGATTATTAATAATATTAATTAATTTATTATTATTATTGTTATTGTTATTATTATTATTATTATTATATTTATTATTATTATATTTATTATTATTATAATTATTATTATATATCGACAATAAGTGATCATTGAATCACACGTTCATTAACTTCAAATATTTGACTAACGATGATCGCAACATATCGTCAGTATTACATACATAAATACTGTCTAATATATTAGATAGACAATAAATATACCAAGGTGTTTTTCCCTTTTTTTTTTAAATCGGCTATTCAAGATTATACTTCATCTTCATTTTTTCTGTCAAAAATATGTTTGGCTTTGCACAATTTGTATCGATAAAGATATTTGGATAAAACTATTGCAAGTTTTCTTTCTGTGTATGTATATGTAAGGGTGTGTTTCATCCCTTGTGTATAAATTATCCAATAAGTCGTGTATGTGTTTGCTTTGCCTCTTATATATATTATATATATATATATATATATATATATATATATATATATATATAAATTACCCAACTGGTCTCTTCTGTATATGTATTTGTGTGTATGTTTGTTTTGTATATTAATTTATCCAAGTAAATATTACATAGTATATAATATAATTAGTATCATAGAGCACATAAACGCTGTGAAGAGAGAGCTCGTTTGTTACTGTGAATAAAATAAAGATTCTTACACACACACGCGCGCGCGCACACACACACACACGTTCGCTACCATTGAAATTGAAGATAAAATATTATTATCAATCTATAAAAAATTAATAAAATTTTTACAAACAATACTTTTAATATAAAAATCTTCATTTATCCTGAATATTTGTTATAACAACTGAATGAAATTTCTTTCTAATACTCATTATAGGGGTGAGATCAGAGTCGTTTCTCTAAGAAAATTTTTAAAAGCCGAACCGATTAAGGAAATATAGATACTTTGTAGAATCCTGAATATTTAAGGTGTATTATTAATTTACTTTAGAACTATTATATAAATACAATATCAATTAATTTTCATTTTTAGATATTCACTTTTGAGAAAACAGATTACAGACAGATAAAAAAGAAGTTAAGGACTTCTTTTTTTTCTTTTAAGAACTTGGATTTTTTTTTTGCATTATTTATAGTTAAAGGTTTTAGCTTCTACCTGAAAATATTAATTATGTTCTTAACAAGTAAATACCAAGCCAATATAACAACACTCCTACTAAACGACTGAAGTCATAAATTATACGCAAGCAACAAATAAATTAAACGACTAAAGGTCGTCTACACAGCGAACGTGTTATAAACTCTTTTTAAATTACTGTAATGATATATTGCTTTAGAATAGTTTCATTAAGCGATTTTTTTAATTGTTAATTAATGTTTCTTCTTATTTTTTTCTTTTCCTTTTTCTTTTTTAACGAGCAAAAACGATTCATTCAAACGTTTCAACATTATTTTTCTATCGCTCGACGTATTTGTTTTATGTTTGATTCAATATGTAAAAGACATACTTTCGTTTTTTTATTTTTTTTACGACAAAGACGCTCAAAACTTGGCCCCATTTTTAAAAACTTAGCAAATCTGTTCTTTTACCATGGATAATTAAGTTGGATATTGAAATACTTCAAAAGACGTTTTTTTTTCTTAAAGTATTACAAAAAAACATTGTTATATTTACTGATCTCGTTTCAATTGTTTTCAATATATTTTAATGCGATTTAATGCGATACCTGTTTGAAAGACGAACAAATCTTTCAATCAATCAATTATACAATTTGTAAAATTTATGTACACACACACACACACACACACACACACACTTCATGCGTATATTGTATTTCCATCTAGATAAATAAATTCAAATCCAAATTTGTTAATTAGAAAAAAAAAGAAAGTAAAAAAAAAAAATAAAAAAAATATTTGTTAACAAATCGTATCGTCTTTCAAATAATCATTCAAAAACATTAAAATACATTAGAGATTATTTTGAAAAGTAAATAAGATAATCTCAGACTCATTTTGGCACGAAAAAGCCCATAGTCATTATTTATTTATTTATTTTTATTTTCTATTATTCTTTTATCATTTATTATTATTATTATTATTATTATTATTATTATTATTATTATTATTATTATTATTATTATTATTATTATTATTATAATTCATAAATTCTTCTTTAGTGCACTCTCTCTCTTTCTTCCCCCCTCTCTCCCTCTTTGTCGTTAATATGATATGACGAGCAAAATGAGATTTGTATCTTTCTCCTTTTGATTATGCGAATCTCTCTCTCATAACGTAAAACCAACGCTCTTTTTATTGTATGTATATATATATATATATATGTATATGTATATATATATATATATATATGTATACATATAATAAAAATATTTCATTTTCGTTTGGTCGACAATATTATTACTCAGATAATGCCAGAAAAAGTAAAGAGAGTTTATCAGTTTGAATAATAATTATTATTCTCAAATATCTATTTATTGTTCACAATGATCCGTTCGCATTTCTTAGGTTGAAGACAATTATTTTCAATTTACAAAATGAAAAAAAAGGCCGTCAAAGATTTACATTATTATTTTTTCCTTATTCCATTTTGTAAATTCTACAATATAATATATATATACATATAGATATCTCTACATGTAAACATATATATATGTGTATATATATAATATAAATACATATATATATATATATATATATATATATATATATATATTATACATATATATATTATATATATAATGTATTTCTCATAATCGTAACACTGACGATATGATTGTTGTATTTTGAGCTAAACTTTAGAGTGGCAATTGTAGCCTGGACGTATCATTGTCCGAAATAGAGGAAATATGACTAACCCTCCCCCCTCTCTCTCTCTCTCTCTCTCATCGTGTATCAATATCTTCTCAATGAACACGATGATGAAAATTTGAAAAAACTTCTTTCATTCTATCTCTCTTTTTCTCAAACAATTACTCTGAAACGAGTAACATCCAAAGAATTTAATTTAATTAAAGTTTCCTACATTATTTTTTTCTTTCTTCTTCTTCTTCTTCTTCTTCTTCTTCTTCTTCTTCGTCATCATCATCTTCTTCTTCTTTTCTCATTTGTAATCCTAAAACGTTTAAATTGCGTGAAACAATTCAATGATAGTTGATTGGAGAAACATGATATAGAGAAAATTATCTCTTGCAAAGATTCATTTATCTGATATCATATAATATATGTAGCATCAAAAGGATATATCGAAGAGAAGAAAGAATCATCGTCATCTAAATTTCACAAGCACAAAAATTCATCTTTTCGCAATAATATAATGTATATGCATTGTTGGATCACATAATAATAAATATAATAATGCACTTTTACCAATCTTCTTCAGTTGAAAAAATTTTAACTGAGTGCATATCTAAGGTCCGCTTGAATATCAGAATACAATGCCGTAACGGAGGCATATTTATCGCATTAACTAATGGTGTATAATAATCATGTGCAGTATACACAGCAAGCACGAATCAATCACGAAGTTATGTTACATTCAATCAATAGTTGTTGTTGTCGTTCTTGTTCTTGTTCTTGTTGTTGTTGGTTGTTGGTTGTTGTTGATGGTAAAATTCACATTTTTAATAAGTTCGAAATATATAATATATATATATATATATATATATATATATATATATATATATATTATATATCTGATATATATATATCATAATATATATATATCAATATATACATATATATATATCGATATATATATATATCAATATTGTTGCCACGCAGATGGTGATAATTGTGTTTTCAAATATATGTAACACACGTACATATCACTTTGCCAACAATGCTCTACTACATTCTGTCTGTCTGTTCTCTCTTTCTCAGCTTTCTTGATTTATCACAGCTGGGGGCAGAGGTGAGAAGGAAGAGGGCTTTTTTTTGTTTACTTTACATCTCACGACAAAAAAAAAAGAAAAGCTGGGCATTTTTCATTCTTCTCCTTATTCCACGTAATCCCACCATTCCTTTTCATAACCTTCGTGCACATGCTCTAGAAGTACTTTTCTTCGACTATCGCAATATCTTTATAGAAAATAAAAACATTCAAGTTTAAGAATTTTATATATATACATATATATATATATATATAAATATATATATTCGAACGTATGACATGAATAAATTCGGTTGCATCTAAGTTGAATCCCTCATTTTCTAATCTCCAAAATTTTTTCCAAGTGTCCATATATGATCATATACAATATTTCTAATCTATTTGCTACAACTCCCGTGTAGTTAGGCGCGTGAATGATTTTCATCCAGCAATATTTGTAAAGTTTTCTCATCAAAATCCGAATTACGTATTAGACTGTAGTACATCCTTCAAGCTCTGGTTCACAAAATGAAATTTTATAAACTACTTTTGCTCTTTTTGTTATTACACTTTTATCGTATATACGCTATAAATTTATCGAGTCGTATCTACAGCTGAATTGTCTCATTTAAATTCTCACATCGTTATATAACGAATTTATGCACTTTTATAAATTTTCCATTTTATGGGTTAAATATTAAACTTCAATAAGGTGTTCAGAACACACACATAATAGCAGTGTAGAATTTAAACTGTGGCTACAAGTGGCTTCTTGTTAATCACAGTTATTTTCAATGAGTCATAACTTAATTCTTAGAATTAAAATATGTTTATACTTGCAACCGAACTTATTTATATTTCAACCTAATATATACAGGATATTTCATAACATGTAGGACCCACTTCATTAGTAGATAGAAGATAGCGAAAAACAATGAAAAATGTTCACATAAACATGTGTCCCATTTGGTCTTCCTTTTTCCAAATTATAGTCGTTTATACTTTAATAGTAATTATGGGCTGATTTTGGTTATACAAAGTGCTCAAAATGATGCTTGAAGTATTTCGACGTTGAGTAAATAATTTTCAAATGGCTTCACACATAAAGATTCATGAACTTTTTTTTCATTGATTTAGTGTCTCCTGTCCATCAATGAAGTGGATCCCACATATTACAAAACACTCTGTATATAGTACAATTATTTTTTGTTAATACAAATTATATATATATATATATATATATATATATATATGTATGTATGTATGTATGTATGTATATATATGTATATATATATTTTATATATATATATATATATATATATATATATATATATATATGTACCTATATTTATCCTGAACCTTTTGTTTAATATCGGCAAGGTTCTCACTCGTAATATCTCTTTCGAGGTATTCAGAGAGGCATTCTGTAGCACTCTCTAAATCCTTTTGGTTGGCTTCAAAAATCACAGACTGGTTGGTTTTCCTCAAATAGTAGGCAAATACGTAAGTATACATGAGAGTTTGCCTACAGGAACATAAAATATCAACTGCTTTCTTTAAAAATTGTACCTAAACATAAAGCCGAAAAATGGTAAATGTTAAATAAATATTGAATAAGAGAATATAAATAGATTTTTTATTATTACACTGATTCACAAAAATTACCTCAATCCAGGACATATTATGTTGTTGCATTTCCTCCATTTTGTCTTTTACACTAGCATATAACTTGCTCTCGAACCTTAAGGACTGCATGTGATTCATATACCTATTGCAATAGAACAAATAGCGTTGCAAGGCAGACCTTGATTGATCTTGAGCAACTCGCGCTGCTTTGGCTTCTTCTTCGTCATATCGATTACAATTATACCAGCTAGATCCATGTGGTTCCCAAGGACCAAGGCATACCCAACAAAAGTCAGCTTTACAGTTCTGATTTCTGCATACCATATGATTGCAACCACCATCCTTTTCAATGGTAACATTACATTTTGGACATTCTTTCGTATTTGCTGCGATCCAATTAGAGGTCTCAGAATCGTCATCACATTTTTTGATCCATTTACGCAACAAATGACATTTTACGGGATCATGCCAATCTCCACCACAATGAAAACAAAATGTGTGACCACATTTGCATGTAACAGGTCTTGCTTCAACATACTGGACTTTGATAGCGTTATTACAATCTGGCGATGGACACCACCTTAATAACCTATTACACTAATAAAATAAATAATGTATATCATGAGTATTTTTAAGATATCAATTAGATACATTTTTTAAAGATATGATTCCTTACTTCAACAAAACTGTTTGTTATCAAGTGCTGATACTTCAATTTAACTTTTGAGTCTTTAACAAGTCGCATAACACTAGCATCATCAACTAAAATGTCACAAGCATGAGCAGCACATGCGATCGTTTGTCCGACACCTTCTTCCATTATTTTGGTTGTGAGATATTCACCCCAGCACCCGGTGCAAAAACGATGTCCACATTCAAGACCAGTCATCATCTAAATAATATATACATTTATTACATTTAAGAAAAATTTCTTACCAATAATATTTACCGATAACATATTACAATACAATAACACTTACAGAGGATGGTAAAATCATAAAACAAATTCCACATTCTTCTGTTCCATTTGCAGATGTTCTTCTAGACTGTGAGAAGGACAGATAACTTAATAATTTTTCTGCTTGTATATTCTATTACAATAAGAGAAATATTTATATATAATTATTCTTTTACCAAGGAATTTTGAGAGGACCAACTTCTATTTATCACAGGACCTTTTCTGAATGGATTAATGACACGTGCTTCTGCAAATAATTTTTCCTGATCTCCATCATAAAAACGTTCCATTAATTTTTCTTTGTCCCACTTAAAATGATTTAGCAAAATACGCGTTGTTGTTGCAGGTATCTATAAGAAATCATTTATTCAAACACACAGATCAAATAATATTCAATGAATCGATTGATTAATCTAATTTTATAAAACATACTTCAACTACAGTGTTGACCTCTTTTATAGAATCAACCATGTGTTGTACAATTTCTTCTGTGGATAAAATTTCAAATGGATATTCGTCGATATCGGTAGCTCGTTCCCGTTGATTTCCAGATTCTATTTCCATAGCAAAATCCACATCATCCCCGCTGGACTCGTTACCAGAGTCAACATCGTCATAGAGCGTTTCCTCCTCGGAATCCATATTTTTACAAATACAGCAAGTAGTTCCAGCAAGTGTTTAAAACACTGCTGTGTTAACCTTGCGTAATATATACTGCACCTATACAACAAACATCTTTGAATTAACAAACCGAATTGACAAATCTTTGAAAACGTTTCGGTAACGTATGCATTACTACAAAATTAATAAAAATAAGAATTTCTATTCCTATAATCAGTTCTATATATAAAGATATATATATATATAAAAAAAAAGGCTAAAAGCAATGAGAAAAATCACTGGATTGAAAAGACCGAAACAATTTTTACTATATCCAAATTTAAAGATGAATTTTCGTAATCTATATACATACATACGTCTCTATTTCTTTGTTCTAGAAAAAGATTTTTAATCTAATAAATAAATTCAATGTTTTAGAAATTCGTAACACCTGTATCCGCGAAACGATTGCGGAGAACAAGGTGAAAAAACAGCTTATGTTTCAGTACATGACGTCATTATTTTCTACTTCCCGAATAAAGCGTCGGACATATCTCATGAGGTTTTATATATATTTCACTATTAATAAATTTTCTTTTGTATTATTCACTCGCGGAACGAAACTAAAACTTTGTCTTTAACGTGGTTAAACAAATAAATTTGAAAATGCTTCGATAACAAGGGAAGTGAAAAATAAAATCAGCTGCCAAAACATCGAAGCGCTCTGCTCCGGCAGCTGATACACCGAACACTGCTGCCACGGAAAAAACGATGAATAGGTCGACAATTCAACAAC
>NC_140818.1:2375000-2387500 GCF_050613455.1 Vespa mandarinia | reverse complement strand
CGAACGGTGTCGCGCTCGTCAACCGCCCAAACTTTTCTTCTATGCCGCTTGAGCGCGCTCACGGCGCACAGCTGACGGCCAAGGGCGTCGCTATTGAGGAAACATCCCTCAATATAATTTTTTTATATTTTTATTCTCTACTTCCGACAAAATTTCAAACGATATATTACTTTTTTACCTTCTTATTACTCAATTTTTTCCTTGTTTTCATAATTTGTGACACGCTTCTTCGCTTTTTTTTTCTTTTCTTTTCTTTTCTTTTCTTTCCTATCTTTTTATTTTTTTATCTGATTCAGTGTTATAGATTAAAAATAGAAATAAAAATATATATATATATATATATATATATATATGTTTTTGTAAAAAATAAAGTCTATAAATATAACAGGTATCATAAGGTTATAATAGAATTAAAAGTAAACGTGATTTTCTCGAATGAAAATATTCTTCTTCTCTCAATAAAAGATAATCTAATCCTCTATGACCAAATTTCTTTTTCATTTCCACGAAAAAAATTATATAGTATATTCATGTCAGAGTATTATGTATATTATTATAATTGTATCACACTAATTGTATGATTTATATTTAAATAAAATATAAAAATAAAAACCGAACATGAAGTAACGATGAAGTTTGAGTGGCAATAAAATTAAATAAAATTGATAAAGATTATAGATATCTGAATAGACATATCTGTATGACTTTGAAATAGTTTTAAAGAGAATTTACAACAAAAAAAAAAGAAAAAAAAAATTCTAAATATAACTAAATAAAACCAAGTGATTTTACTTGTTTACGCCAATGCGTCGTCGCGGGCATAGAACAGAGAAATCATGGAGCTTTTGTTAAGTCAGGTCCAGCGTTATCGTGTAATGTCAGTTTAAAGATTACAACTATTATGTTAAAATGAACCCGACAAGTGTTAAGAACTATTCGATTATAGAAACAATTGGTGCGGGTACTTATGCGACCGTTTATAAAGCAAAACGAAAGGTAAGAATATATAATTTGAAGTTCGAAGCTGTGGAGCTTCTTCTGTTAAGTCAAATCCCGCGTTATCATGATAATGTTAGTTTAAAGATTACAAATTTTACGTTAAAATGAGCTGGAACAAAATTGTTAAGGACTATTTGTTTATTGAAACAATCGGGTGTAAGTAGTTATGCGACCGTTTATAAAGCAAATATAATTTGAGGTTCGGAATCGGAGTCGTCTCTTTCGCAAGCATTGAAAACATATGATTTCAGGAACGTACATAGGCAGATGCGTTAAGGAAGTTTCATTTGTTTTCTTTAAGATTTTTCGAATCTTTTTTCTTCAGATATTGTTGTCTTTTTTTATATTTTTTTTGTCTTTTTTTTTGTTTTTTTCTATTTACAACTTTATTTCATTTTTCACAATTCGACATGAGATATGATATGCGTTGATCTTATCGTAAATCATTCGTGTACGCATGAATCGTTCGTCCGTGTTTGTTCTTTTTTGTTTTTTTTTTGTTTTTTGTTTTTCCACTTCTTTCTTTGTTTTCTCTTTCGAATAAAAATTATTTTTAATGATGACGTATCAGACGTAGAGATTGAGATCGATTATGTTTAGAAAAATTATTAATTTGGTGAAATAAATAAATAAATAAATATATATATTTCTATATATATATATATAAACATGAATGAGAAACGTATTGAAGCTAGTATAAAATAACTATATGTGTATGTAGGTTATTAGTGTTTACCGATGGTAATATTTATTGAGCTATACCAATATCGAAAAGATAGTTGATGTGTATCTTGCGAATAATCGCAATATCTAGAGATAAAAATTCAATGTGAAAATCTTAAAATTTTTTTAATATACTCATTATTCCAAGAATTATTTATTAAATATATATATATATATATATATATAGAGAGAGAGAGAGAGAGAGCAAGAAAGAATGTTAATCTAAATATCAACATTATCTCTATATCTGAAAATAAAATTCGACGAAACTCTCAAGTAGATCGTACCCTTCAAATAAATAAAAATTTTTTTGTTTTTAAATATAATCGATATTAGAAATAATTATTTATTAATTATTTATTTAATAAAAAGAAGAAAAGAAAACGAAAAGGAGAAACAATTTTTCTTAGGAGGAACCATGTGATATCGTGGCAATAAAATGTGTGAACACATCGGAGTTGTCAAACTCGGCGATCAACAATCTCATGACGGAGATAAGTGTATTGAAGATATTAAATCACGAACATATCATAAAAATGAAGGAATTTTTCAGTATCGAAAAGTGCGTTGAATGTCTATTTTTTCATCTTTTTTCTTTTTTTTTCTTTCTTTCTTTTTTTTTTCTTTTTTTTTTTTACGTAAATCGAATAAATTAATTAAATTAAATTATATCGAATTGTTTGATTAAAAACAAAAAAAATATGGTTACGAATCCGACGGACGAATATAAATGAAATTAAATTTTTATAAATTATATTTTATTTCTACAATATATTTTACTTCAATTTATTTTATTTTATTTTATTTATTGATAATAATTCATTAAAATAATTTTATTGTGTTTTATATATATATATTACATGATGGGCCAAAAGTTCTCAAATGATTTTAGACATCGATTAATCTTTTTCAAGACTTTCTATAATAACATTCGTTTTTTTCAGTACGTAAAACTTCCAAACCTAATCAAAAAGCTTAGAAGAAATACACGAAAAGGAGCAATTGATTTTTTAAATCACTTCGGAAATATTGACCCATCTAAAAATTTTCAATTCATTTTGTATTATAAATATCGTTAAATTAAACTAATTAAAGATTTAATTTAATTTAATGTAAATATATATGTATTTATATATTATATATTAATTATATATATGTAATATCGTGAACTTGATTCATTTATCGAAACTTGATCTCTTATTTTTCCTTCGAATGTAGACGAGTATACATTGTAACGGAGTATTGCGATGGCGGTGATCTTTCAAAGTATATTAAAAAACATGGACAATTGCCTGAAAACATATGTCAAAGATTATTACAACAGCTAGGTTTAGCATTGAAATATTTGAAAGATCAAAACATCAGTCATATGGATTTGAAGCCGGAGAATTTGTTTCTCGTGATAAAACCTTATTTGAAACTTAAGCTTGGAGGTTCGTTTAATAGATATTCTCACACATATATTTGTCAATTTATAATTCGGATTGTTCAGAAAGTTCGCGTCGATTCTTCGATATTTATTTGTGTACTAAAACACATCAGTAAATGTGTCTGTCTATCTGTGTGTGTGTGTGTGTGTGTGTATGTGTGTATGCAAAAATAAAAATATAAAAAAAATGATAAATAATTTATCAATATATATGTATATATTACATATTAACACACACACATATATATATATAAACAGTTTTATGAAAAATTTGATCTACTACTTATAATTTTTTTTGAATTAAGCGATTCATTTAAATTTGCGTGTTTCATCGAAGATGAAAGACCATAATATGAACTTTCCGAACAATTGTAGATATCGATTGTAAAAATCGATCATAAGCATCAATCTTTGATTTATTTCGTGGATTGCTTTTTTTTCTTCTCTATTTTTTTTCTTTTCTCTTTTTTCTTTTTTATCATTACAGATTTCGGTTTCGCACGGTACACTAATATCGAATTCATTTATGAATTACGTGGGTCATTACGTTACATGGCACCGGAGATTTTATTAGTTAAAAAGTACGACGCTCGTACAGATCTTTGGAGCGTCGGTGTGATCATGTATGAGTGTCTTTTTGGAAAGCTACCTTATTCTGTTACTAATTCTGTACAATTGAAGAGGCTAATGATAGGACGTCGTCCAATCGAGGTGATTGTACGAAAAAGATTATTATTATTTTTTTTTTTTGATCTTTCTTTTGCTTGTTTGAACGAAAAGCACAAAACAAAAAAAGAGACTAACAATAAGATCGAAAATCATGATCCATCTATTCTGGAATTGATTGACACATTGAATTGTCGTATGACCGGCACTCAATTTTGCAGAATTTTTTTTTGTTCGTATCTTTTACTAAGATTTTTAAGATTTAAACTTTGTCATCCAACAAGATTAAATGTCTAATATAAAAGAGTATGAACAATATAAGAATCGAAAATAACTGGCACTCAACTTACAGTTTACAGAATCTTTTTCCAAGATATTTCTGAAATTTTTTTTGTCATTTAAAAGATTAATCATTTATTATGGAATAAGATCTTAGATCTAATATAAAAATTATGACAATGAAATCATCTATTTCTTTCATTTATACAAAAAGTTATAACAGATATCAGATATCAGATTAAATACGTTAAACAATGTGTATAAATATAAAATATAATAAGTTTATAATTTTGCGATCACGTTAATTTTAACGATAGAAATTTGTTAAAGAGTATTTTTTTTCTTTTTCTCTTTTTTCTTCTTTTATTTATTTTTTTTTTTCTTTTTTTTTTTATTTTTTCAACGTTAACATACAGATTCCAGAAGTGCCTCCTATATCCGATGAATGCAAAAGTCTTCTGTCATCGTTGTTGAAGTACGATCCTGAAGCTCGCATAAGTTTCGAAGATTTCTTTTCCAATGCGTTTTTGGACTTGAAACATGCACCAAGCAAGGAAAGCTATCAGAAAGGTTTGGAACTTGCACAAGAAGCTGTCAAAAAGGATCGTGAAAAAGAATCACAAGAGGCATTCCATTTGTATTGTGAGGCCTTGAAATATTTTATTCCATTATTGATAAGTAAGGATTATTTTAACTTTTTGAAACGCGTGTTTACATTTTTTTTTTTTAATAATAATAATTTTATTGCATCCTATTATTTTATTGCATCCGATAATTATTTTATTGCATCCGATAATTTTATTGCATCCCTAATTGTTGTCCGTTTGGTCGTCAGACGACAGTGATTCGGAAAAAAAAGAGGCTATGAGGTTACACGTGAACGATTATATAAATCGAGCGGAGGAACTCAAATTACAATTTAAAGATAAAGAAAATAGTCAGGAAAAGAAAAGGGTTAACCAAAAGGTAGAAGAGACAGAATGCGTTCCAAGGACATCGTCTGAAGGGTTGTCATCCCCGTTAAATAGATTCCCGGGACATTCTTTTCACAAATTACGTTCGTATTTTATGATATATTATATATATTTAATATAAATATTTTTTCTCAGAAGAACAATATATATTCATATATATTTATAATATATTTTTATATACTGATAAAAATTTACATATATATATATTTTTTTCTGAGAAGATTCCAAGTATGCATCTTGTTTTGTTTTTTCTTACATCTATATCATGCCTACAATTTTTTCCATAAAAATTTCTTAACATTAGATTTACGGAAGTCATTAATTTGACGAATTAAAAATATTTAAAGTTAAAAAAAAGTTGTAAATATTATTTCTCATCAATTTATTTTGACATTGATCGATTTATTACTAATAATATGAACTAATATTATAAAAAATTTATCCGCGGATATAACGAATAAAAATGAGTATAAAACGAGTAAAATCTAGTATTAATTTGTGATTTTTAATTTATTAACAAACGATTTGATTTGATTTTCTTTTTTCTTTTTTTCTTTCTTTCTTTTTTTTTTTCTTTTTTCCTTTAATTCAATGCATTAGGAATTCTCAGCAAGAGTACACCGAGTATGGCCGATGCACTCGACATTGGAGAAGTTGGCGTGCAATATCTTTCTGAGGGCAATTACGTTCAAGCTTTAGAAAAATTTCAATCGAGTTTAAGTGTCTTGGTACCGTTGTTGAGTAAAGAACCACTTGGCCATAGAAGAGATCTGCTTCACGAACAGGTGATTTTGTTATTCATTTATTTTTTTTCTCTTTGTTTATTTTGCTTTTATTCTGTTAAAGTATATAAAATTATCCAATCGTTATCACACAGGATGTTGTGCGAAAAGTTCTTAGATGATTTTAAAAATTTAATTATAATTAATAATATTCTTCGAAATATTTTTAGGCTTTTCATTTAGGCCTATAGTATTACATTATCAGAGAAAAAGAAATTAACCAGGAATGTTTCGAAAAAGATTAATCGATTTTTAAAATCACCCAGTAACCCTGTAGTATTGTATATATTAGCGCTTAATTTTGATAATATCAATTTTCTTGAATTTTTAATATTCTATTTTTTTAACGATTTTAATTTAATTATGTACTTGTGTGTGTATGTGTGCGTGTTTGTGGTGTGTGAAAGAACATGGTTGGTGAAACACATTACTTTTGCATAATCAACATAATGTATTAAGTAATCTTCCATAAAAAATCGTATTTCGCAATGTCATATTACATGAAATCGGTACTTTCGCATATATTCAAAGAAACGTAAAAAGTATATAAGTGATATAATATAAGGTAAGTTTCGAAGATAAATCGATGATAAGTATAATAAGAAATACAGTGAGAAGAAAAAGAATACAACGATGTCTATTTGTCCTTGACCTTGCATAGTAGAGTATATATCATCAATGTTTCACAAAAGAATCTTTGGAGAATATTTTTTTATCAAATATTTTTCAATTTCTATTCTTTGTTCTTTTTTATTCTTCCTTTTTTTTTGTTCCGATGAATATTTTACGCACGATTAATATTTGTAGTAATATTTATTAGTTTATAAATATTGAGATACAAGATAAAGTTTAATCTTTTTATTATGGTATCCCCAAGTATAAAACAAATATATTAATATAATATTATATAAAATATTATTTTAATATATATATAACATTATACTAATAGTATATTATCCCTTCTCTCTCTTCTCTCTCTCTCTCTCTTTCTCTCTCTCTCTCTCTCTCTCTCTCTCTTTCTCTGTCTCTGTCTCTCTCTAAAAAAAAACATTATATTATATAATAAATATTTAAATATATATATTATTATATATATAATATATTAGATTAATAAAATATTAGTATTTCATATTCTCGAGAAATCCTTACAAATATTTTTCAAATCAATACAAATCCTTTTTAAAATAAAAAAAATCCTAAATTAAATGACGGGGCTCAAATTAATATAATACAATTAATAATAATTAAAACACATAAATTATTAATTATTACCTATTAACAGGTACAACTTTGGATGCGAACGGCCGAAAGTACGAAGATTCTTTTATCAGCAAAAAATATGAAATCTATCCAACGTGACTCTGACTACTATGATTGTATAATACAATAAAAAGGAAAATAAGAGACGATATTATAAAAAAGATGACATACTCTTATTTTTATTAGATATTATGTGTTATTATTATACGTTTTTTTTCTTTAAATTTTTGTATTAAGACTGATTATATATATATATACACATACCTATTTATACGTGTCCTAGTTTCATTTGTCAAATTGTAAAACTACAAGCCTATCTTGTAAAACTTACAAAGCTTAAAATTTTTATTAAAAGCTTAAGAAATCTCAAGAAAGTGTAATTTTTTAAATCATCTAAAAACTGTTTCTTATTTTTTATCTTAACTTACTTCATCCCGCCGTAGTAGTTAGTCGAAAAAAGAAAAAAAAAAATTTTCGTTCTTCGCATTATTATGCGTACGCAAAAGAACGTTAAAATCTAATGAGAATGATCCAGAAAATTGTTTTATATCTTTTTTATTTATCTTTCTCGTAAAACGATAAAGCTTGTTCCTGGAAAAAAAAGGAAGAAAGAAACAGAACAAACAAACAAAAAAGAAAATATAAACAACGAAAATATATTTTTTAATGTATTTTTATCTTATAACGATATTGTTAATAGGTATTAATAAAAACAGGCTTGTTGCATTGAAGTACCATTCCTTGAAAAAATAGAACGACAAAATAATAAAACGAAAAAATAAATGAATTATTTGAAAAAAATCATGCTAAAGTGATTTAACTAATCAATAAAATTAATGAGTTATGATAAAATACAGCTTTTTTATACATCATTGCTCTCAAAAAAAAAAAAAAAAAAAGAGAGGAGAGAAAAATAAAAACAGTAAATAAACTAAATAATTATAAAAATAAATCGTAATAAATTATATTATAAAAAAAATTCTTGGAAAAATTCGGAAGATTCTAAATGGTCCGAAAAGAAAAGGAAAAAGAAACTTACACAACAATGCTTTACATAAAACATGCAAACCAACCGATACTCACGAGAAACCGACGTGACCATACGCGTGACCATGATAATTTCCGTTTTATATTTAAAACAGATGAAAATATTTCAACCATATGTCAATTTCGTTCATATATATATATATATATATATATATATATATATATATATATATGTATGTATACGTAAAATTATATGAAAGAATTATATATATAAATTATAATAACTATACTCACTTTCTTTACTTTTTATTGGAGAAGACTATAATTTTTAAATAATTCATATCTTAAAATTTCAAAACATCTCAAAACGTTTTGTTATGTATATATATATATATATATATATATATACATATATACATATATATATATATATACATATACATATATAATATATATATGCATATAAATTAAACCACTTCCATAATCTCATCGACTAATATACGTGCATGTACATAATACTTATATAAATTGTTTGCTTCACTTACTTGATATATTCCACATGTTTATAAGTACTGTACATAAATATATATATATATCTATGAATATTAATTATATATATTGAATATTAAACATATATATAGTATTCAAACAGTATAATAGATTCGAAACATAGCTTATTCAGTGACGTCATGACTTAGACATGAATGTAATTACGTTGATAGAGAGAACGTGATAGACACCTTCCAAAATTGGCAATTCGAATCATTTATATGGATAAATAAAAGTCACACGACGTCTACTTTTTTTTTCTCCTAATTCTTTTTCTACAAAATACTTCATTCCCGAAATACATCGTAATATATCTCAAAGAAAAGAAAAAAGAAAAAAGTATTTGTTGTGTGTATATATATACACACATACATATATACCTATACATATACACACCCATAGTAGGAGAGGGAGGAATAGAGAGAAAAAAAAAGAAAAGAAAAAAAGAAAGAAAGAAAGAAAGAAAGAAAGAAAGAAAGAAAGAAAGAAAGAAAGAAAGAAAGAAAGAAGAAAACTACAAGATCGGAGTTGCTTAAACGGAAGAAGATGGCGCTAGTGAAACCACATCACCCCCTGCGATTTCCGGTTGAAGCACGTGATATCTAACGGTCGCCGTTGCTCCGAAGCGTCATGGAAATTTCCATTCTCGAGCACAACGCAACACAACTAAATCGCTCCCCCTATCTCCCCCTCTCCTCCTTCCCCTTCCTCACTCTAATCCCTCCTATCCCCTCTCCACCAGTAACCAATGTACATAAGCCCCCACTCCGTTAAGGCATTACGCCATCGGTCGGTCCACCTCCATCCTACGTTTGATCGCCAATCAGATTGCGTCTAGTTATGTACAGACACCCCCACCACTCATCGAAGACTGTCATAAATCCCCACTACTTGATGATTTTACGCGCTTTCGAGTGACTTGGCAACATCGCAACCGTTAAGTATATAAGGAAGGGTGGGGAGGAAAGGGGGGGAAACGGTGGTTAGGGGGCAGGGAGGGATAGGGGCGGTGAGGGACGGAACAATCGGAAGAGGAGGGTGGGGGACAAACGCGTTTGGTGGTGGGGATGGGAGTCGCGAAGTCGGAGGGAGGGAGGATGAAAGGGGGCGGAAGAGTATGGAGGGAGGATACGAGAAAGAACTGGCAACGTGTGCCACATTCAAATCTGAACGGAACCCGGGTCAGCCTCTCCGTTGAACGCCGTAAGAAAACGGCACGGAAAAGCGTGGTCGAACGCGCGAATAGAATAATTCTGCGTTCAGTAAGTTCGAACAGTGTTCGTCTATTTGGAGAATAAAATATTATTCTTCTTGATCATCATTAAATCATCCCATCTTAATAGCATGTCTTTTAAGCTCGCTCGCTCGCTCGTGTTCGCGTTCACGCAGTGAGTAAAAAAAAAAATAAAAGAAAAAAAAACGTGGCGCGTCCACTTCGTCTATTCGTCCGTCCGTTCGTGAGTTCGTTTCGTTTCGTTTCGTCTCGTTCCGTTTCGTCTTGTTTCGTTTCGTTCCATTCCGTTCCGTTCCGTTTCGTCGTTCATTTGTTCGTTCGTGTATTCGTACGCACGCGAGTGTTATATGTACGAAAGAGATCGAGAGCGAAAGCGAGAAACACAGGATTTGAAATAAACGCGACGACGAGCAGCACGATACACCCTGGTGGATGTATGCGCGCCCTGTCTCAGAGGAAATCCTATTGGATTCTTCTTAATATTATCCTATCTCCTGTTTCTATCTCTCTGTCTCTCCCCCTCTCTTTCTTTTTTCTTTCTTTCTTTTCTTTCTTTCTTTCTTTCTTTCTTTCTTTCTTTCTTTCTTTATTTCTTTCTTTATTTCTTTATTTCTTTATTTCTTTCTTCCTTTCTTTCTTTCTTTCTTTCTTTCTCTCTTTCTCTAGTTTTGTTTAACTCCATATCTCACTTCTCTCTTTCGTGTCGCGTATGAATTTCGCGGTTATATGTAGACCGGCGGCCGATGTAAATGTCACGAATAATAAATAAGGGTAGTGCCTTGACCGTGGGTCGAAAGTGTCGCTCAAAGGGGCGAAATTATGTGCATGGACGTTCAGACTAACGAGAAGAAGGAGAAGATGAACGACAGGATCATCGACGAGGACGTGCAGATCGTCGAAGCCCGTGTTACAAGAGGTAAGGATTTACATTTTGAGGTTATGGGTGGCGACAGTGCCGGCGCTAGCGGCAATAGTAGTGATTACAAGCGGCAATACGCCAAACACAGCGCGGTTGGTTGTACGGCGAAACTCTGTTGACAAAGTTAACCTATTGACTATACCTTGACTCAGTTATTTAAGATCTTGTCTTTTCCATATTTCTTGTATCATCATTCTTTCTCTTCCTCTCTTTTTCCTCATGCCTTTCATACTGTACAAATTATATTATACCACTACATTGTATCGCTTATACTCTTCTGATTCTTTACCGAAACTTCTCTTAATTTTATATCGTTGATATTAATCAACGAGATATACGTCTCTCTTTATCTGTTTTCCTTTTCTCTCTTTCGAATTCTCCTATTTCTCCTTTTGTGTTTTTCTCAAGAAAATACTTTCATTGAAATTCGTACGAAAGACCGGGACGATTGTTTTTATTCGTATCGATAGAACCTCCTCCTCTTGTATGTACGTCTCTATGCGTATATATATGTATATATATTTACATTGAAAATCAGTGTTCTACATGCGTGCGTCGCGATCGGTTTATAATTTTATAACGAGCATTGTATCAACGACATACTTTATTTACAAAACTTGTCAATGATTTAAGTGTGTTATATGAGAAGTATATATATATATACTACATATATATATATATATGTAAATCAATCATTTCACGATATATATGTAGGATCACGACTGGAGCTTACGCATAATTAAACGTTGCGCGCGAGACACCTTGCGCGCGCGATACACGGCAGACGGACCACGTGGTCGAATAAAAACACAAGCCCGAATCGATCTCTTTCAAACTGAACGTTTGAAAGGATTATACATACTACCTTGGCGTTTCTTCGAACTTTATCGATGGATGGCAAATCTTCAACGAGATGGATGAATGCTTTAATATCGTTTAGATATCTCTTCGTTCGTACGAAGTTTCGTGGAATGACGTCATGATTTATTTAAGGCACACTGTAAGACGATCCCTAAAAAGAGCGTTAGAGAGGGAGGGAGGGTAAGAGAGAGAGAGAGAGAGAGAGAGAGAGAGAGAGAGAGAGAGAGAGAGAGCATGTAAGAAGACGTAGCCGCATTTTAAAAAGGGAATGTCTCTCCCCACAATCTTCTCTTAATAGTGATCATAATAAATTATTATTCCTATTATTATTATTATTATTATTATTATTATTATTATTATTATTATTATTATTATTATTATTATTATTATTATTATTATTATTTTCGAAACATAATTTGGATTATACGATTGAATTTTTAACGAACAATGAAACATCTTTTTACGATACGTCGATGTTTCTTAACTTAACCTAACCTGAAATATCTTAACTTAACCAAACCTAACTTAAACTTTTTTTGTAACGTTCTTCGTTTATTTTTCGCGCCTGTCTGAATGTTGCTCGTTCATTGATTTGTGTTCTCTTACAATTACTTAAATTAAAATCATGCGAAAATGAAAATGCAAATGATCAAAATAAGGTAGATACTAAAGTGTTACGTATTAGTATCAACGATATATATCGTTTGATCTAATGTATCTTGTTGTCATCGAACGTCTAAGCAGTAGACATCCCATTAGGAAGGTGAAACAACATCGAGAACGAATCGATCGCAGACATTGCTCTGTTGGCGTCTTCTAATATGGCGGATGTCTTAGA